>NW_006800191.1:170362-248837 GCF_000485575.1 Poecilia formosa | reverse complement strand
GTCAGCGTTCAACGTTGATTCAATGTTTCTGGCTGACATTGATTCAATGTTGTTTCAATCATTCTGTGCTATCTGGGATGCTTTAATGTGGAATTCATGTCCAGAAAATAAAAGCTTGAATTTTTGATGTTTCTCCAGCTACATAGGAAGCAGCCAAGGAGCTCAGGCTGTGCAGCAGATGGCTCCCCCAACTTCATGTGTAAGGAGGTGACAGTGTAAATCCCGTGCCTACGGCGCCACAACGAGGGAAATTGCATTCTGATCCAGTCCTCTCCTCTGTGTATTAGTGTTATACAACACACTATTGTGTCTGGCATTTGCATTAGTGGCATGAAATTCAGCCCACTGGCTTTCATGATGTAGCGCGATGAGACAACAGTGGGAGTTCTGGCTTATCTGTTCCCTTGCTGCAACATCACATTCACACTCGCTCTTCCAAATCACTCCACTGCCTTTTCTTTTTACTGAAATAACTAAAGAAAAAAGTTTTTTTTTGTATTTTTGTAGCTACAAAAATAACTATTTACTTTCTTCCACTGCAAGGTTTGACATGATGTTCCTTTCAGGAACAATATGACAGAAAATTAGATCAGCCAAGGCAACCGTAGCATGACAATCTGATAGACATGATATATAGTCACTGGCTGTGGCAGTGAGTGCTGCTGGATACAAGGTGGGCTAACGCGCCTGCCATTGTTCGGCTGTGTGTGAAGTAGTCCTCTGTGTATCCATCATTATGAGTGGTGAATCAACCGAGCGGAGGCCGTCGAGAAGAGGCCCCCTGGGAGCGAGGCCTTGTCCTGTCGCTACGGGGAGGGGCGTGCAGCTAATAATGGAGACATCATGAGGGCAGCAGATAGGCTTTCCTCTTCAAATTGGAGGATAGTGAGAATTTTCTCCGAGCCGATGATTGTTCCCTGGCAGCTTCAACTGCTCTTGTCAAAGAAAACAGACACCAGAGCTGTTTTCCTGAAGGAAAGAAAATTAATTATGGCTCTAAGAGGCGACGACTGTTCTATTTTTGTAGCACCTGACATCGGCTGAAAAACAACAGAGATTCCCGCGAGGCCTTCTGTAATTTAGCCTTTTATCGAAGAGACAACAGATCTTCTTTTTTTAATATTTGTGCTAATCACATTCATCACTATTTGGAGTTATAGCACTTGAGTTGGTGAAATCAACAGTGTTTTGTGCAATTTCTTCCTGCATAGTTAGTTGAAACAACTACCAACATTTTCCAGATCTTTCCAGCATTTTGTATAAAATCACAATAACAGCTGAACTGATGCTTCTTTATGTTAAAGCATAGCTCTTAGTGAAGAATATATGTAGGATATATATGCGATCTGGAGCGTCCAACAAATAGGCCAGCAGCGGAAAACAACGGCGAGAGCGATTTCTGAATGGAGCGTGCCTGACGTGCCCGCGACACGCCTCCACATCGACTATGAATGTAAACCAGATGTGCGAAACATGGGGTGTAGAGCAAAATGTCAAGGTTTGCATTCAGAGTGCACACGTGTCAAACATGAAGCGTCGGATGGGTTTGGTGTGAACGCAGCATAGCATTTGTGTCTTTTCTGTCACTTTGTTGTTGTTTACTGCAAACCCAAAATGGTGGCAAACAAGCTATTTAAGAGTAGTTCTGGCATTTTCTATTTCAATTTCATCAATCAAAGGCATGCTAGTGCTCACAAGATCGCAGTCACTTCAATGAGAAACATTCTGGTATTTTAATATCTTGAGATCTTGTGTGATATGATCTTGTTACACTGTGCAGGTTTGATTTCAATCTTCCACCACATCCTAGAAAGCTAAACATGATTAAGATCCAGTGACTGTAAATAGCCATGAGAGTACAGTTTCATGTTACACAGGATTAGAATGTCAACATGTTCTAATATTTCCCAACCCTAATGTGGGTCATTAAGTTTGATAGGCTCTTTAGAAACCTTTATACATCAAAATGTAATGTGAAGATGAAGTCCTGGACGAGCTCAGCTTCTGCAAAACAAACTGCATCAATCTTTGGAGTATAATTGCAGTTCCTGTGCCAAAATGAATATGTTCTACTTTATCAACAGTACAAACACGGGAAACAAGGTGCGCAGAGCAACATCAACAATCTGCAATGTTTACCACATTGGTTTGGACCCCTCTGCCTCCCCCATCAATCAGCTAAAGTGACAGTCCAACATTTACATGTTTCTCATTCAGCAGAATGAGGCCCATTGTTCAAGTGCAATGCTGGAAATACATGTTGCATTTGTACCTCAGGGATGGCAGGAAGTTCAAAATATAATAGCTTTGTGATGCACTTAAGAGTCCATTTTGGGTTCACTGTCAAGCCTGAGCCAATTCAGGCTTCTTTGGAACAGTTGATGGAGCGCGCATTAAAAATGCAGCAGCGACAGCAGCTGCTGAATGACCACAGCTATGTGGTATTCATGCAACGCCAGGGAAAGGCAGGACAATGGTTTTCACACTGAAATAATTGTCTGAAAATAGTATTTGGATGTGTTTTCATGACACAAAGACTGAAGCCGGAAAAAGCTGTGTCAAATGGCTTGCAGAGAGATTTTCCTTTCGGGACACGCCATTGTTTCGTTCTTTTAAAATGCACTTCTGTTTCCATGTTGACATGGTTTCAACAGGTTTGCAGGGCTGAAATTCTATAAAAAATGTTTTTTGTAAAATATCCTTCAAGGTCTATGGCATTGCACAGGTGTTCAGGTGTTTCAGAATGGCTGTTTACTTCTTTCTAAAAATCTGAACTCATTTAACTTCACTGGAGTCAAATTTAGACACAAATGTACATCACACTGTTCAGATTTTTAATGGAAAAAAAAATATATGAAACCATGAATTTTCTTCCACTTCCAATTGTTCAAATATATAAAGGAGTAGTGCCCAAAATTAAGTTGAAAACCATATTTTTTCTATAATAAAGTTAAAATTCTATTTTATCTGCTCAACAGCAGCATTGAAATGAATAAAATCGATTTTTGTAGAAAAGTTATTTGTAAAATTGTATCTGTATTTCACAACTGTTTAAAGTGATACACAATTTCTGACATTTTGACGTTGATTTATTTTCCTTTTCCAATTTTAGCTCAGCAACAATAATGGGATAATGGCCCCTCTGTGGTTCTATTTACTAGAAAACTAAAATAAATGCAGAAACCTGGTTTAAAAAATGTTATATTTTTGTTGTACCCAACAGTTTCTTTACTTCAGCAATGGTCCAGGTGCTACACTTTGGACACTCCTCATCTAAAAGGATGTGAATACTTTTGCAAGGCGCAGTATGTGGCATTAATCCCACCACTTCCTCCCCACCGCCAGCTTCTTTTCCTGCCTCCTTTCTGCCAAGTACAACCTAGCACCATCAATTACTCAAAGAACACCCAGGCTGACACTGTCATTTCTTCTCTTGTCTGCAGAGAAGCCAATGCCTCAGGGTCCCCCAGGTGGTGTTATCGGGATCCTTGGAGGTGTTGTTGCCATTGGACTCATCATTGGTGTGGCTGTTACTGTTTTCATGGTCCATCGGCGGCAGCAGAAGACCCGCACAGAGACAGATAATGACCTGTGAGTACCAAAGCCAGAACTGGAGAATATTACTGGGAGGGGGTTGGGGGGGTTACGCCGGACAGGTTGTAAGATTAGGTGGGCACTCTTGTCGGGTGACGAAGGTAAAACTCCTTTTCATCTGAACTATTGTCAGACAGAACATGATTCCAATGCGTTTCCCCGCCTCTGTCTCATTTATTCTAGAAGTCAATAATCTCATTTCCTTTGCATCTCGGGGTGAAACATAATGTAATTACAGTCGTGCTCAGAAACGAGTGAAAAAAAAATCATTTTCATTTTCAAGGGCAGATAGAATCAATGATCATATCTTCTAAGAAGCTTCCTGATTATAATGTGGGCCTGAAACACCATTGTTTTAATCAGGACTGATTGCAGTAACAGACTCTGCAGTCTCTTCTTAAGAGAGGTTAGCTTGCATCGGATGCTTATTATACCATCACACGACAAGCTGACTTCTCATAGCTTTTTAGTTTATTGCTGGACTGGGAGTAAATTTTATCTGCATGCACATCATTACATTTTGCAAATAAATTTTATTTGAAATCTATTTCAGCAGATGAGCGATCTGAAAACGAGCATGGATAAAATCCATGCTGTTAGCATTACCAACGATGCGGTGCATACCGATTTAAATATTGATTTGACCCAACCCAGTAAATTAAATGTTGTAAAAGTTTACATTTTCTGCAGAAAAGGAAAGAAAAACTGATTTCCTTTGCAGAATCAATTACTCTTATGAAACTGCTGTTGAAGGCAGATTGAGGGAACACTGTTGTTTACTTCTGCAATTCCACCTCCAGCCAGCTAGGTAATTTTGTTGTGCCTGCAAACCAAGGGGCCATGACAGTTTTGAACATTGCCAGCTGCTGCCCGTCCACAGGGGGGAGGAAAACAGACCACTGGGTGCAACAGAGAGAACAACGAGCAACAGAGCTGCAAAAATCTAAATTAACTTTTTCAGTTATCTCAAAGTGTGTAAACCCTGGGAACGACTAGCTGAAGAAAGAAAGAGATGCACAAGCAAGACCGATAGCTTAGAGGTTGCCAAGTTTTTTTCATGATGCACTTGGGCAAATAGTGCATTTTCAAGATGCAAACCCAGTTCCCTTGAAAATTACTCTGATGTGGGAATGGACTGGTAAAATTGCCTAAGCTTCACGATTGGGGCGGTGCAGCACCGAGCTGAGGGGACAGGAGAGCCTTTATGAGCCTGGAAGTCGAGATTGTGGAGAATATTAGAAGCCGTCCTGGCAGTCACAAGCCACTCTGGCAGCTTTTTGGTTTCCACCTGAAACCTGGAGACCAAAAAGGCTGCATGTCCAACTCTGAACCCACAATGACCCAGAAACCCCACTTCTCTACCTCTCAGCAGCTCTTTTTTTTTTTTCAAGAGAGATGAATCACACAGACTCTTACCGCCCCCATTGCTTTCTGTCTCTTTCTCCCTCCTTGCTAATCTATCTTTCTGTCTCGCTCTGACGCTGAAGTAACTGCTCTTTGTTTCCCACTCCACTCCCTCAGCATTGCTGTTGCTGCTGTTGCTGATAGTTGTGTGACACAGGCTCCAGAGAAGCCAGAGTCCCCCACAAGGAAAGTAGAGGCACCTGACCCCAGTCTGTCCCCTGCCGACCCCTGCCCTCCTGGATCCTCTATTCTGCTGCCTGCATGTAACGGCGGTCTGCAAGTGACGTATTTGAGCACGCCATTGTGAGCGCTGAAAGCTGCAAACTTTCATCGATCACGACTCAGAAGCACTGGACTTGATGTGTTAATAAGAGATTTGTTTTGATGCATCTATAAAGACTTCTGAACTCATGCGTCTCCATTTGACGCAGGAGAAAAGAAAAAACAGAAAATATCCAGCTCCATGAAATAACGGCAATGCCTTTTGATAAACAATTATGCAAGAAAATGAAGCTTGATTAAAAGCAGCTCCAAGATTAATTAAACCTCATCAAAATTAAAAAGATGAAGCGTCCAGCTCCACTTGATCAGATTCACGGAGCTGAATAGGAACAAACAGGATGAGTGGAGATTTTAAAGTAGATGTAAAATTCTTAATCAAAGTTGAGACTTTAAAGGGACAGCTTGTATTTTAAAGTGAGGTACCTGTACTAGAAACGTGACATATCGCAGTACCTCTGTTGAAAAGAAAAGAAAGACAGATTTCACATTTTGGCTAATTTTGGTCTCAAACCTCAAGCTGATTTGATTTCATGCGTTGGATACAGACGTTAAGCATTCATTCTTTTACAAAATACTTTATATCTAATAAGATCACATGAAAATGGCCCCAAGCAGAATATTGTTGAAAATTTGATACTAAGGTGCATGCTAATGGAGATCCTGCACATAGAGAGAACTGTATTTGAAGCCTTTTACTGCCATCTAGCAGTCAGAGTAGAAACTGTATCAGCTTGCGATTTTGAGTACTAAGATGCAATGGAAAAGGTTTGAACATAAACGTATGTTGTAATACAAATTCAAAGCATAGACAGCATAAAACTGCTGAATTTGTTTAGGTACTACAGCTATGCCTAATGTTGCTAATTTGCATCATACCATGGAAAATTTGTATCAGTTGAATGGAATGTTTTCAAAGTAACAATCTCTGTAATTTAGGATCTTAAAATATAAAATAAAACCTCAGCTGAACAAGGTCTAAGTTACCAAGCGCAGACAGTTTGGTTTAGAGGAAAAAGGATGAACAGTTCTTATTAACTGCTAATTATCAGTCCACTGATGGACAACCGTCTTTCCAAACATGCAGATGTTTAATATTGTAGGCTGTATACTTTGATAGCAAATACTTTTAGTTTGAGCTGTTTAAAGTAGCTTAAATTAGCTAAATAGGAGTCAGTCTGTTAGCCTAAACATTTCTCCCAACAAACTCACTGCGATATTACATGTTTCTACTGCAGGTTTGGGAACTATTGTTGATATTATGCAAAAAATTGAATATGTGAACTGTCTCTTTAAAGCTTTGTGACACATAAGATAAGACACGATATTATCCTTAACTGTCCACCTTTTCCCTCTGCCTCCTGCTCGTTTTTCTCCCGTTTTGTGTGCACGACTCCCATCGAATCTGCATGACAAGATTTATCGTTTTCTCAGTACTGTGACCGTTGCTGTGTCTCACTAATTTTGGCATGGATTGCTTCATGTAGTGAAATGTGGTGAAACGCTCTGTGTGTGTTGTTGTCAGTCGTGTTCAGTGTCATATTAGAAACCTGTTCACTTCTTCTAATTGAAATATCTAATGATATAAATGCTGATAAGGTGCAGGAAGGGACTGCGTTGCGTTTGTTTAGCTGCAGGATCACTGTAAAGAGATTCATAGTTTTATGCAAGTGTGTAATGTCGGGGTATAGGGGAAGCGTTTAGCCAGACTGTTTAATTCTGCATGTTGATGAGCTGTTAATCAAGCTTGGGCATTTGATAACATGCCTGACTGCACCGCCAGTCACGCCTCTGTTTGCCCTCACAAAGAAGCACATGATGTGACTCAAAATTGGTCAATCCTAATAAATCACCGGGCTCCTTTTAGAGGCTACACTGGCACAATAGTCAACTGATTATCAAAATAGATAGGCACTGTCAGAGGCGATGTTCTCCCAATAATGTGTTCATCGCTCCGTTTTGCCGGAGCTTGATGTATGACCTCCAAAATGCCGAAAAGCACAGCCAATTATAGCAAAGTGGGTAAAAAATGATGTACAGCTTGGTTCCTTGTTGTTGTAAATACTCGCTGGTATAAACTACTTTGATGCCAACCTCCACCATGCTGTCAACTGCGTAAGAGTAAAACCATAAAGCTACTGTCACACTGTTTCTTATCTTGCTACATATGCTGGCATACAGATGAAGGGCAGAAAACTTAGTGGGGGGTTTTTTGGCGTGGAGTCACTTTATCATTTTTTTCTGCTTTCTTGTGCAGTATCGCACATTTTTGTATCAATTCAACACCAAGTAAGTCCAACGATACCGATACTGATACTTTTAATTATTTAAGTATATCATCAAGCCTCTGACCTTTAGGTATTCTTGTGGTTTTTCCTTTTTACTTTTTTGTTCAAACCTTCAACAGAAATTTAACAAAGTTTATAAGTATCTACAAAATACTTTAATACCATATTAAAATGGTTTTTGTGCATTTTCCCCACACAAACAAATGCAAAACATTATCAGAGAACAAATCAAAATTTATTTTCTGAGGTAGAGTTGAGGGAATCTGAAACTAAAGTACCATGCTAATATCAATCTGATACTGACCTGGTATCAATATTATCAATGTCTTGAATTAATCCACCAAACTCTACAGACCCTATTGAGATTAAAGTTCAGTGCTTTATCCAGATTTGCCTGCAGTAAAGCTGCATGATATCTCACTAATATATCATAAGCATAATATCAATTGGTGCAATATTAATATCAGACAATATTGTTTAGATGCAGCGTCATTGGCTATCATTACCAAGTTTCACCAATTCACATTTCAGTTTGTTTGATGGAGTTTAACTGCAAACTTTATGGAAAAAAATCCCTTTTTCCCTGCAAGGCAACGTTCCCCTATGTGGCCCATGCAACTAATATCATCATCACAATAATTAGTGACAATATTACCGTCACGAGATTGTCTAATATTACAGTTCTCAGTGGCTTAAATAATGCCTCAGAAGACAGGGCCAAGTTAGTTGAGTGAATGTTCACCAGCGCAGACAGAGCATCTGCGTGGCTTATAATGAGTTTAGTTCTAGTTATCAAAAGACTGCTACTATATTTGTGTAGCATTTACTTAAATTTAGTACCAGTGGTGCCTATGTTTAGTAAATAATCTGAGAGTTTAACTGGAAATCAAATTATGTACTCTATGGTATCAGATGGCATACTGACAACAGTATAAGGCAGATATGCAATAGTGTGACGGGAGGTATTAAGTACATTCAACCACAATGAAAATAACTAAAGGGTTATAGAGCATTGCTATTATTTTGGAAGGCATTTGAAGTCACTGATGGACAGTAGTTGTGTTATTTAGCAGTACCTTTAAAAACATATAATTCTGGAAGAAGTAAATCCAAGAGATATAACTTGTTCTTGTGTACATTTTGATTTGTAAGATGGTCATCTTTACTATGTGAAGACCTTTTAAATGTGCTAAATGGTCAATTATTGTTGCACATCCTCTTGCTTTAAGCTGTAACCAAAGTAGGATTGTCTCTCATGTGAGTCTTTGAATTGTTAATGTACTGGGTGTCAACTGAAAACTTTTATATCTAATGTCAGTAAATAAAACTGGTGCTTTGTTTTTGCTGTATAGAATGTGCTACATGCGTTTCAAGTGTCTAGGGCAATCCTCGTCTTTTTTTTTTGTATATCGGAGTACGTATGTGTACAATGTCTTATGTTGAAAACACACTGGAACCGAGTGGATGTATGGCTGTAAAGTGTTTTTGGAAGCTAAGCTTCTCTCCTCAGCAAAAGAAAATTTTTTGATAAACTTGTCAAAGAACACAAAAGAAACACTTTGCTTGTTTCATTCTTTCCCCCTCTTTCTTCTTTTGCAAGCAAAGAAGGAAATCTGAGTTGTGCAGAGTAATTGTTGTCCGCCTTCTGAAAAAGATTGGAGCTAGACAAAGCATGAAAGTAATTGCCTCCTAAAGATCAAATCACATTTATCCCGTCTTGCAATTAAAAGTATCATTAGCATTTAAATTGCCAAATAAGATTGTGATCAACAGAAATCAATAGGAGTGCCAAGGATCAGCTCCAGCACTTCAGGTTGTTTTCTGCGGGTTGGGCTGCAGTTTTTAGGCGGCTCCTTAATCCAAATGCTTCTGGGGATGCAACACTTTACAATCTCTCACCAAACTGAAGAGGGGAAGAGTGTTTTCTTACTGTAAAGCTGAGGGACATCTTAACCCTGATTGAACACAAAAAATGAGTCTCACCAGCACAACAACTTCTAATAGGAAAGTCACTTTTTTCTGATTGCACTGTAAAAAGTTGTTTCCTTTGCTGTAAATCTTTCCTCTCAGTTTAAGGATTAGTTATGTTTTCTCATTGCTATCCCCTTCAAATCTCCCCTTAAGCTGCCCTGAGCCTTTTGTAGCCAACCGAGCGAGGAGGAGCGAGGTCTTCAAGGTGGATATCTGAGTAGGAAACAAAGTGCAAAGCCAGAGAGTAGCTTATGGTTCTCTGCCCACTGCTTTCTGCTCCCCTTAGGCTTGCAGCGCCTGTCAGCTCTAGTTTGTGTCTGCGTCTCACACAGCCGACGCCCCCATGCTGCCAGCATCGCGTTGGGCTCTGAAGAAGCCTGCGCGATCACACAGCTGAGATGCACATGAGGTGATCAAGCCGAGGAGAGCATCATTGTTTCTGACTAATGACTGACAGAGCCAACGTCATGAACAAACAGACACATGAGCTTAAACATGATTGGTGTAATGAAACCGTTGGAGACAGAAATGTGTCGGGCTACAAATGTCATCCGTGAGATGTTTCTACTGAGAACAGTCCAAATAGTTATTTAGAGTATGAACATAGAAGAAGCTTCTATTAATAGTTTCTTATTTGTGATGTTATGTTTTCTGCTAAATATAAAAAAGTAATAATCAGTAATTGCACACAAATATATGCAAATAAAATGTTTACATTAGCTTAAAATGCCAAAAGGGGAAATCTGCAGTTGGGATTAAGAAATTCGGTTTTGCATTTGGATACATTTTCATTCCAAGAAACCCCAAGTCACAGTAGAAACCACATAAATATCTGTAGCAACACCATCAATCTGTCAAAGCTCACTGGTTATGTTCTCGATTTCTTGTTTTAACTGGAAAAACTGGGATTTTTCCACATTAAAGGTCCTGAGACTTACAGACTATTAACACTGGGTTAAGGTAGTGATGGCCAACTAATTGGACGTTGTGGTAAATAAACTGCAGAACAGGTGGTGACAGTAGAAAACAGCAATGGGAAGAAAAAGTAACACAGGCCACTCCAAATATACCTATTTGGAAGAAATAGCAAACGTGTGGAAAGTGAAGGTGACATGCAGTGCCTTTGGTAAATGACATAAACTGAATTGTGATTTCCAAACTGCGAGAGCAACTCGAGCACTTTCAGGAAATGACACCAGAACTGTTTGTCCAGATGCACACAGCACTTTCAAAGCCTAGCCAAGATAAATTGTAGAACCTTCTGGAGTCCTGAAGAAAAACCACTAATACATGATGAAGTCTGTTGGTGAGAAGCCGACTTCTCATCACATCGTGATGGTCTCTGCATCCATCAGGCGTCACATACATACCAGCATGACATTACTAATGGCCTGCATAGTTTTCAAGATAAAAGAGCTACTTTAATTATTTGAAAAGTCACTGTTAAATTGGAATCTAAATTCTAATATATTATTAGAATATTGAAGTTCTCATATATAAAAGCACAATACTTTACATTAAAAAAAAAACTCTTGTATCTTTTTTCCCCTATGAATAAAGTTGTACCTTCAAATTGCCAGTTGGGTATAAAACAACTCATCAAGCTATTATAGTTGCCAGTCCGTCGCATGACATGAGTCACAAAGGACAAACAACCAAGACGCACAAACTCACACAAAGAAATTTAGAGTGACCATGCTTCTGAAATGTGGGAGGAAGACCCAGAGAAAATTAATGCATGCATGGTGTGAACATGAAAACTCCACACGTAAAGATCCCAGGCTGGGATTCAAACCCTTTTGCTCCAGAGCTACCAACTGCAGCCCAGGAAACATCCCAGTTGTGTTGTTAATCCAGTTTTGGGTCAAATATGGACTAACCCCATGGGTGAACTTAACAAAACTGGGTTGGGTTACAGATTTGACACAGCAAACAGGGGTTATGTTTTTAAAATAAACATCAAGAGATGCCAAAGAGAAAAAGAACAGGCCATGGACTCAAACACCAAATAAGTAAAGCTTACATTACTTATTTTCAATCAGGATTAACAGAATAAAACAACTTTATATTAACAAAATGCTGATAAATAACTGAATTTAGATTTTAAAATGACATTAATCATTTAACATGAATATTGCCTGTCTTTATGACCTGTATCTTGGTTCAAAGTTTAACATAGTTATAACTTGTTTGTGCTAACAACGTAGCAGGTAAAAAGCTAATGATAACTAATCTAAATAAGTAATTAACACAAAAATCTGACATGTATAGTATTATACAGCTATATATCTATGACCTTAATGTTTCTTATTTCATCCAGTGGAGAATGTTCTCATCGGGCTGATGTGTAACTCAAGATGGCAGTGTGTGAACAGCGATGAAATTCTTATAGTCCTATCTCTTAAAAGGATCCACAATTAGTTGTAACAATAGACTTTGAGAAATATTTTAGATGTAAAAACTATACTGTAGGCTGTTACGCATTTATAAATTAAAATATTCTCACATGGACGTCGCCATGTTGTTTACGCTGCAGTGCATTCTGGGTAAATGATTTATGCGACGATGAGTAACGTCATTAAAAGCCTTTTCAATTTGAACCATAGCGTATTGAAATGGATGGTAATGTAGAAATCACGAGGGTAAATGAAGATGAGGATAACCAAACTGAAGGAAGACGAAAGAGTTGACCGAAGACGCTGGTGTTTTTCTGCTGCTGCTAACTTCAGCTTTATAAATTAAACCATCAATAACACCTACCGCTCCTCGGACTGTGTGATCCGGTAAGTAGTTGACGTGCTGCGTGTCCGGTCCTGTTAACACTCTGTACCGGATGTTCTGATTAGCAATAGTCTTTCACTTGCTAGCCGGCGGCAGGGTTTGGCGCTTTGTGGATAAAAATTGTCGGTACGGGATTTGTTTTTAGCTTGCGGGGCTAGCGACCATCCGTTAGGTCCTTCATCAGTTTCGCTCGTCAAAATGGCTCCCTCGTCTGGAGTTGAGATCGCAACTGTAGTTCCTTCGGAATTTGTGTTCATCGCCCACTGTGCAATATTAATATGATTATTTTTTATTACAACCAACAGCGATACAATTTTGCACCAGTCAAACGCAATATAATAAACAACAACTCTGTTAAAGTTGGTCTTCCTGCGTTTAATCTGTTCGTTTCAGTACATGACGCGCGAAAATGCGTCATCAACCCAGCATGGATTGCGCAGATTAAAAAAATAAAATAAAATGGCGACCTCCCAAAAGGTTTTTTAGTTCATTGGAAAATTACAACATATTTAGGCCAACATGTTGAACAAATTGTGGATCTCTTTGTAACTTAGAATTGGGGGCCAAACATTAAACAAACCGTTTGGGTTTAAAGGGAAAAAAAATCTAGCAATTGTTTATATATATATATATATATATATATATATATATATATATATATATATATATATATATATATAAGTTATTCAAAGCTAATTGTATAAAAATCCAAAAGTAAGAAATTATGTCCAGTTTAACAGAGAGTGTGGTTCAATTATTTCTGGTGGCAAGACATGAAATTATGCAGTTATATGAAACCAGGTTACTTAAATTAAAGCTTAATCTACTTCCTCTGAGAAATCTCACTATTTTAAAGCCCCTATGCTGCAGCTACCAACACAATGTACCTATTATACCTTTTATGGGGGACTGCCTGTGAAGCAAGCATTTTCTAAGTGACTTAATAAATGCACTCTGCTAAGCTTTTTTACCCTCTAAAGCAAGTAATTAATGGGTAAAAATGTATACCTGTAAGACCTGCTGTAATTATTTCTGTGTTCACATATGCACATTTTCTCAATTCACAGTTTGCATATGTTGTATCATGTGTGAAAATTCACTACTGTATGCTAACCTCTTATTACTGATACCAATGTGAGTCACTTAGAAACATTTGTAGATGTTAAATTCAATACAGTTTGAATTATTTATAATGCATTAATTCACAATGTCATGTAAAGGTAAACTACAAAAAAGTAATTTTTATTCAGTCATAAGTACATGCTAATTTATCTTTTCTATCAAACAGAGCATTAGGTTCAGTTAAACATTTAAATTAGCTTAGCTTTCAGGATTCCCTCTTCCTGAACAAGCACAGAGCAACAACAGGCAATTGTTTGACTTTACAGCAATCCCTCATACCGAGGATGCCTGTAGCGACAGTGGAAAGGAAAAACTCCCCTTTTAATAGAAAAAAATCTCCAGCAGGTCATGGAGAGGTACGAGAGGCCATCTGTCATGACCGACTGGGGGTTGAGCAGATACAAAAAACTGACCGCTAACTTTCAGGACAATGACGTCTCCAATCTTTTTAACTGTCGAAACTGGAGTTTCTGTAAGAAATGTTGCTACATTAAGAAAGTCATTATGTTCTGACATCACCAAAAACATTCATAGCATTTTCCAAACATGCTGTTAAATTTCAACAAATCCAATCTGCTGATGTTTTCATGTGGAGAAGTTTGGTGAACGGCTAGGCTAATGCTAGCATGTTTATGTTTTAATAGGACTCATTGATAATTTGATTGATTGTTTCAAAGCAGACCTAGTTAATCATGTGTGAACAAAACCTACAGAAAACATTCATAAACGTACCTCTTTGCCTCAAACATCATAATGTTTACTGACTGCAGTGTCAGCTGACGTTAGACATTTGTCACTGACAGACGGTCACTGCAGCTATGATGTTCTTTATCTGTGAACATCATAGCAAAGAATAAAAAATACCCAGATTTGTTAGATTAATGAGACAATGTCTAAATTCTGTTTTATAAATTTTGTACATGAAAAAGGATGTGCTTGTTGTGTTATCATCATATTTATATTGCCCTTCTTGCTGTAAGTAATATAAACACATATCAGAAGTTAAGTTAAGCCAGTGACTTGATGAAGACCCTGATTTTATTAAACAATAGTTTCAACTATTATTTCAACTTTGTTTTACTGACATGGCTTTAATTTACTCAATAAAATGCAGATTATTAATGAACCAATCAAAGACTGAGACAACAAACGGCGTAAAATTATGCTAAGATATGATTTCATTTATTTGATGAATACTGTGGATAATGATAATGGAAAGTCAATGTTAACACTTCCACTAATTTTTTAAAAGACACTTTGCTTTGTGAAACATGCTCGAAGTTTGATGAATATGTATAAACATGCAGTAGATGAACTTTGGTTTAAAAAAAAACTTTTGAAAGAAAACACAATGTTTCCTAAAACGCAGTTTGCTTTGCTTCATGTCTCTTTTCCTATGGCTGTATTGGTTATACAAATACGTTAAGGTAATCAAGCAGCGTACATGTAGAAACTTGACGTTTACTTGCATAGCAAACAGAGGCTGTGTGTTTGTCTTGGCATCTGCTCGCCTGTGCTCCAGTCTTACTATGTATTTGTACTCTCAGCACACACACCACTTCATCAAACGCTGCTTTCTGCTCCCTCCTCCCAAGCAACGTGTCAAACGGGAGCAGCATCCTGTGCTACGCACTACTGCTGCTGCTGCTTGTGTGTAACATGATAACAAATGTTGCAGGATTCAATCGAGAATGGGAGGTATGTCGCGGCCAACGTGACCGCTGTAGGGATGCAGCCATGAGATGAGTCAATATCCTTGTGTTTGGTCAAATTTAATAAACCACTCTGCATGTGGGGGGGGGGGCCCTGCAAACTGCATATTTGTCCTGACTCCCTTGCAATGAAACGCAATTTCCAGAGTTTCCACAAGATCCGATGTAGGTAGAAAAAAAAATAAAAAATTGCAGGCTGAAATGGAAATTTACGTTCATAAACATTGCAGGATTCACCTTGTTTGAATGAATTTGTCCACACCTGCGGACACCGCGGTTTTACTTTTTCACGAGTCGGAGTGAGAAATGTGTCTGGATTAGAGAGACGGCACGTCTTGAGTTTACAGCAGGGGAGAGCGGTATGGAACCGATCGATGTTTTTCTCAGCCACCGTATTTCTGCTGAGGGTATTTCCATGCGATTCACAGCAGATGTCGTTAACAACCCAAGTAATCAGCACTTTGAAAAAGATCAACACAACTGTGTCCACAACTCAAGTTATGAGTAATACAATAGAATAACGTGTTGTTCATTTATTACAATACAATCCTTTGTTGATCATTTTTATTTTTATATCTTTTCATTCAAACTGTGATTAAATCTTGGAGCCTCTTCTTTGCTCTCAGGTTTTTTGCATAGATTTTTACTCATACGGTTGGCTGGATCAGATTTATTTTCTTCCTCTGAAACCAGTTAAGAGTTTCTTCGGCTGACAGTTGAGTGCATTACTTGTCATTTGCCTTTAATAAATTATACCTGCTAATTCAAGGTCTTGCTGAAGTGTGGTCCTTGGTTTTATTTTTACTCCTCTGCCCTGTCAGGAGCATCGGTCCATCGCTGATTTGTGGTAAATAATCATTTTTCCATTTTCAGATTATTTCAAACTTTAACAGTCAGAAGTTCAGACATACATCTGCAAACAGCATCAACAATATCGTCTTGAGAGGGCTCTTTACTTATCATTAGATGCTTCTTTTATTATCCCTTGGTATCAAGAAATCTTTTTATAGGCCTTTAATTAGGATGAGGCCAGACAGCATTTATTTGCCCTAATGAAGGTAGGCACAATTGCTTTCAAAAGCTGACAGGTTTTCACAATTTTCTTGGCTTTCTCTGCATTTTTGCACCTACTTTTCAACACTTTTATTCAGGCTTTTTACATAGAGGTTTATTTATAAACCTACTTGTATTGACGTTTTTAGATATGCGGATAACTTTACATCTATGTAAAAAGACGGAATAATAAAGGGTGAAACCTTTGTCATTCCATCTTTTATTCCAGTTTTTACATAGAAGTTTATTTATATGTTTATTTTTATTGATATTTTTGGATATGTGGATAACGTGGGTTGCTCCCAACCTCTGGTTCTGGTGTGAAAATACAAAAAAACTGTGTCAAGATTAGTGAAACATCTATATTCTCTGTCATTTCTATTGTGCATATTATTGTGCAAACTGGAATTATGAAAATATTTTTTTTTAATGGGAACATGCCAATTTTGAAAAAAAAAAGTTTTTTCTTTTTTTTGATAAAATATTTTGGCTGTAGGATCATTTGGCTTTTCAACTGTAACAAAATTTGTGTATTTTACAAAACTGCAGTAGAAACCCAGCCGTGATCAATAACCAGATGTTACTACTAGCGGAAAACACGAAGAAGATGACAGGAAGTAGTAGGAGGATGATGGTGCAGCTTCTGTTTAACTGCATTTCTTATTCAACGGAAACACAGCAATTACAAAATTGTATTTTTGCGCCATTAGCTGCACATCGACGACGTTTTGCGCACATTTGTAACAGAAGCGCAGCGTTAGCTTGCACAGAGAGAGGGGTTGAAATGCATTATTCGAAACATCATTACGGCGTTCGCCGTGAAACCATCTTGAATTCTCCCTGGTACTGATATGCAGTCTGTCATAAGCAGTGACATAAAATACTTTTAATGAGCACGGTGCTGTACCTGTGCAGAATGGATTTCTGTAAGCCTGATATTTATCTATCTCAGAGAAAATTGTAGGTTCTGGCTTGTCGAGGAGGTAACACGCTGAATGCTGCCTTTCTGTGTGATAGCTGTGCCTCAGTGCTGCAGGCAGGCAGGCAGGCTGAGTATGGTGCCACATGAATCTGGCAGGGGCACTGCAGCCCCGTCTGGAGACAAGGTGATACGGACCGGAAATAATGAGCGTGAAAGAAAGAGTTAAGAGGTGCACTCATGCACAAATTTTCTGCACATTAAAACGCCAGCATGGCCTTGCGGAAAGGTCATGTTATTCAATAAGGACGTGAACCAGTGCGAATGGGAGGCGGGAGGAGGTGGAGATAATGCGTGTAGGTACACAGCTTAGTATCCGTGCTGCACTTCATTATCTTTGATCACTGCTGATATCATGTCAGAGTACGACAGATGACATCTGACTGCCGGCATGTTGGAGGGAAGAGGTTTTCTTTGTAACTGTTGCATGGCGGCAAACCTTTCTGTCGGAAATAATTATCCAAATTCACATCAGATCAGTTCAACATAAAGCTTTCAATTACGGCTGTCCATCAGGTCCACAAATCTAATTTTCTATTAGATCACGACACGACATTTTTATTGTTGATTTACTTTAAGAGGATGTGACCTACAGCGTTAAACAAGATGCTTACACATGGAGCCTAAAAAGAGATGGAACCGTGTTTTCATTTCTGAATCAAACTAAACTTTTCCTGTTTTGTCTGTCAGGATTACAAATCTAAAGGCCAGAAAAATGAAGGGATAAGTTTTAGTATCTCATACGCTATGATTACTATAAGCAATCTGTTGAGACACAGTTGTTGTTGTTATTGAGAATTTGATGGTAGAACCTCAAAAACATTGATTCCTTGTGTGGCATCATGGGAAATCCAAAGGAACTCAAACAAACCTCCAGAAGCCTTTTTCATAGTTGGGTACAAAATGTCCAGATGTCCCAACTCTAATGACCGTCGGCAAACCTAAACATTTGCACCAGTTCTGTCTAGAGGAATAAGCCACATTCCCAGCAAACCAGAGGAAACTGTGGGGAAAAAAAACTAAAAACAGAGTTTCACCAAAAACTAAAGAAATTTTTTCAACACTTTGAATTTTAAGAAAGAAAATATCTAATTAGTTTGGCGTTTAGACGGGCAGTATTGCGTGAAATCAAAATATTTTTAACTTTGCATCATTCTGGAGTGTTGCTCTGATTTTCTTCCATTCATATTTGAGTAATCCTGTAGTGGCAGCCAAGCACCGACTCCCCCACTCAGCTCCTTCAGACTAGCAGCAGCAACAGTTGGCAGACGCCACTGTAGAAACTACTTTTCACTCCTCAGAACGAAGATAAAGGGTCAATAGAGGAGGATTCCTGTGATGATGTGCTTACGGCAGCTTGTCGGAAAGACACAGAAGCCCATTTTCAAGGTGTTAGCTTTCTTTTATGTTGTGTTTGATACATGCAGCATATTTATAACAACTGAAGGCAGCATAGTTACTAGACTGTGCTTTAATATGGCACCATGTGGCTGGAAAATAATTTGGTGATCTTAACTGACCTAAAGCAGGAACAGTTTTGTTTGACCAGACAGTGAGAAACAACATGTTGTATGTAAATATTTTGCTCCAGATGTAGCTTTGAGTCGTTGCGGGTTTGTTTTCCCCGGTGTGGCCTCGGAGGGCAGGGTTGAGTGCATTAGGATGAAGGGTGTTGGTGCCGGTGATTCAGGTAAAAGCGCCCGCTGAGCTCTTTGTGTCCCAGCTCTGAACGGCATGTCAAACAAATGGTCACTGCACAGTAGGCAGGGTGTTTGTCCACGTGGCACTCTGGATGAGGTTCAGTCCAACCCTGAGGACCTGACTCACACATGCCCTTCTCCCTGCCCTCTACACCCCCTCCATCCCTATCTCCTCACCTCAGTGTCCAATTACAGCCCACTCTCATTAGCACAGTGTCTCTCCAGCGAGAGCCTTTGCAAGGGCAGGGATGGCTGCGGCTGCAACAAAGCCACCAACACGAGATCTATCAAAATCCAAGGAAAGAGTGAAAAAGGCAAGTGCAGGCAGGACTTCTCATTATAGAGTGCTGTAGAAGGTGAGGGACGTGAAGAGCAGCCCACCCTGACTGTGCTGAGTGTCATGTTGTCTTTTCAATCTCTTAACAGGACTGACCTCCCACCCGCCCACAAACCAGCTCCCCCGCCTCCCAAAAAGAAGAACAGCGACATGAAGGGACACTTGACCTCCGACGACATCCAGGTAAGACTTTTAATTATCTGCCCAACTTTAAAATGAACATTTGCAGCCTGGACCCGTTTTAAAAACGAGGCATTTATCTTTACGTGAGAATAAACTGAAGTAGCGTTGAGCCTCTGCCTTTTGTATTTTCTTGAAAAAGGTTTTAATATGCATCAACTGGGCTTCAGCTGAATCCCATTTCCCAGGGTTACCCGAAATTTCCCCTGAAGTTTTCTCAAAGTGCCCTTTGTTCAAATCCTCACAGGCTGGTGCTTAAAATGTTCCCCGGTGAAACGGGACCCCACTTTGAGAAACCTACAGCACCTTCAATATGTTTTACAGACCAACACAAAGAAGGCCATAACTTGAAAATGGAAAATATGTTCATGTATAGCTGTTTCTACCAGCTGTGCACATCTGGAGATGGATATTTATTCTGACATTTCTTTACACAATAACTCAACCACAGTTAAACTGAGAAGACAATGTCTGAACTGTGAGTTTTGAAGTCTTGCCACAGATTTTCAATTTTCAATGGGCCAGTTTGAAACATGGATTTGCTTTGATCTAAACCACGGCTCTTCAAATCCAGGCTTCAAGCAACTTTCAGACGGGATCCAGGTCCAAAGCATTTTTACCAAATGAGTGAATCACATCCTCAGTAGCAGGCCAGGTTCTGCAAAGTCCTTCAGATGACCTCATTGTTTGACTCGGGTGGCAGCAAAGTGGCAGCATCATGACATTACATTACTGAAACAAAACCAGCAGCAGCTAATTCCAGTCCTAAAAAGTTGGTGGTCTGCATGTTTTAGGTGTGTTCTTGCACCAAAACATCTCATCTAATTAGTTCAATTATTTCCTCATTTTGATGCCAAGCTTATTTAAATTTAGGGATGCACTGATTGCAGTTGTCTGGCCAATTACCGATCTGTAAAAAACCTGACCTGCCGGTTCCGATTTTGGCCGATTCCAATTTTCGTTGGCTGAAATGTTGCTCAACATAGCAAGAAAGTTTCTGAATTGGCAATATGGGGGTGCTTGTTGTAAACTGCCAACGTGCAGACGTGACCTGCAGGGCCGGTCTGTCCGTCAAACCAGCAGTTCATTTTCAAACCTTTTCTGAGGTTGATAAAATCAGCCGATCGCAGAACTCCCAAAATTAAGGAAATAAAATTCTGCATCATTATTTAAATTTGTTGTGGTCAAATCTAAAACACACGTCAGTTATTTTTGGAAACAATTCATCCTTAACAATTGGAAAACCCTCCACAAAGTCCTTTTAAAAACATTTAAATTAACCAAATGATTATGCAGTTTATGCATATTTTTAAGTTTTCAATTGTCATGCTTGCAAGAAAATCTACAATAAATCCAGGTGCTGCTTTTTCCTGAGAACTGATTCTGCACAGCAGCGTCTCACAAAGTAGCAGGGGCCCGATTTTATCATAGAAAACGTCGATTTCACGCCGTCCCAAAATATTTAGGGATTATTTGAATTTGAACTCTAAATCATGACTCTATCTTCATTCGTGTGTTCATCCACTTAGCTGGCGAGTTCCTGCCTGAAAGCCTGTCAGTCATCATGATGAGCAGTCTCCTTAAATGACACAGAGATAATCAGCACAGCCACCAGGCAGCTTGTAATGACACAGCTCTAATTATTACTCTCTACTTTTTGAACTTCTAGAGGTTTTGCCTTAGCAAAACTTTATCAAGTAATTCACTGTAATTTATATCTTTTTTAGGATGCAGCAATAAAGCAAGATTTTCTCGTATCCCCACCTTTCCAGACAGTCTGTGCTCGCATGGCTCCGTTACCAGGAGTCACTACCGAGTCACAGCAAAGTGTTTTCAGGAAGTGGCAGACAACAATGCTTCACGTGGGCGGGTAGACGTCAAAACAGAATCCATGTAAATGTGGGGAGCCAAGATTATTCCCTTCAGCTGTCGTGTGTCTTAATGTGTTAATGTTGCTGGGACTCGGGGAATTTCTTTTTAAAAAGAAAGGAAGAAAAACCGTCTTCTGCTGTATTTTCTAAAATATGAAACTGAAAGCTTTAGAGCAGCAGCGTCCAAACTGCTGCCCCGGGGGCCATTTGTAGCTCTAGGAAGGATTTTCTGTGGCCCCTGACAGCAATTCAAAAAGGGACGAATATGAACAACCAACACAGGCAGTTCATAAGATCCAGCTAGCCTTTTTGGAGAAAGAGTGAGCCATATGCTGTTCTTCTTGTTGAGGATGAAAATTTAGGAATTATATGCTTTTCTTTTAGGAAGTGTGACTTTTTTTTTTCATAAATTACTGATCAATTCTCAACAAAAATCAGATTAATGTGTAGTTTGTTGCTGAACATCTAAAATTGAATTAAAACATGTTGAATTTAGTTGAAGTTGTTTCTCTAATGCAAAAGAAGACAAAACTAACGCAAAAATAACTTTACAGCAACATACACTAGCTTGTTTTAAGTCAGTAATTCTTGAGTGTTGGTAAAAGTGCTGGTTCCACTTGCAGATTATTTCACTTCTGACATGGAAAAAATGAAGAAATATTTACTTAAAACTACCTCTTACATCTTGGGGAAATGTTACTTGTTCTTGAGTTTTGTCTTATTTCTAATGTACTAAGATATTAGCTTTAGAAACTAGACCAAAAATACTTGGTAAGATTTAGTATTTTTGCTGTGCAAATGTTTAAAAACTAAAAGTTGGGCAGTTAAAGTCTCTGTATTCAACAGATGACGAAAATGTTTATAAAGTCGCTTTTTTCCCTTTTTTTTTTTTTTTTTTTTTTTTGCATTTGCTCAACTGTGAGGCATGTGAGACGATTTTTCTGCTAAATGTCCCCAGAGTCCCTCTGCAGCCGACTGGAAGCAGCTCAAACATTTATGATCAAGCAGACTAAACGCAACAACTACTGCGCCGCTGGCAAAACCAACCATTCAGGAAAAACAGACTAGACAAAGAAGGCAGGAGGAGATAAAGTGCATCGACGAAAGCTCTTTTTCTCACATGCAGTGGCTTAATAATACCACAGATATGCTAGGAAGACAACATGCTGCAGCACCAGAGCCTTCTGTGCAGCTGGCCCTAAATGAAATGTGCATACCAGGCACAGGAACCGTCCAGCCAGCCTGGATGTCTGTTGCTCTGAGAGCCAAATAGAGAACAACCATCGACAAGGCTGGAGCATTTTTTTTTTCTTCTTCTTTTTCTTCGAATAAGTCTTTCTACCATTTTATTACATCTAAAGTCCGGTGCTCAGCTCTCTGTATGTCCACTGAGGCATTAAATTCTTCACCTTTTGACATAAATAGGTTCACAGTGCCCAAGAGTGTATTGACTGGAGTTCAACTGCTTCTGCTGACTGGAAGGAAAACGGCAGTGGGCAGCCTTTTGATCCCTTAAATTCAACAGCACATTGTTGCAGAGACGAAACACTTTTCATTGTTTTTGGCTACTTTGATGACTTTCAATCACTTTTTTTTTACTTTTTATTGGAAAGTGAAACAAAAATCAGTTAATATCTCTGTGTGTTGAGTACGTAATGTGAGCAAACAGCCTTAAAAGCCCGTCTCTGCCAGAGGCCTTCACCCTGCAGTTGGATATTTATCCATTAGAAACACACAGCGGGGTCGTTAGTATAGATAGACATTATGCTTCTCGTTAGCTGTACATACGTACAGCTTTTTTTACTAAATGGGTCATCATTTTACAAGCTTAGCAGGGAAAACAAATCCTTGGGATACATGCATATTCCTCTTAACTGCTGTTTCTTTTTATTTTTCCTGAAAAAATAAAATATTTCAGGAAAAGCGATACACGCTAAACATTGCTGTTTTAACACCCAATTGAAAACAGTTTATATTTATTGTTTCAAAGTTAAAAAGATTAGCTTATTAGTTAGAGGTGGAACAGTGACGAGCAAAAATATTTAATTCCCATTCTTTCACATTACAACCACAACGTAGGATGAATATTTGGGGTGTTTATATGACAGACCAACACAATAAAGGTAGTAGTTGTGAAACAGAAGGATGGTTTGCACTCTTTCTTTCTTATAAATAAAATATGAAACATGTTCTGATTATTCAGTTTTAGCCAAATGGCCCATTCTTCTCTGCAAAATGATTCACACTGAATTTG
The DNA here is from genome assembly GCF_000485575.1 of Poecilia formosa. Taxonomy (NCBI): domain Eukaryota; kingdom Metazoa; phylum Chordata; class Actinopteri; order Cyprinodontiformes; family Poeciliidae; genus Poecilia; species Poecilia formosa. The sequence continues at coordinate 225,312 of NW_006800191.1, read as the reverse complement.
ACTGGTTGGTTAAATCCTTGGTTGCAACTTCCACCAAGTTTTCCTCCAGTTTAACTTCCCACATCATGATGCTGACACTGTTTTTCTTAGATTAATATCCAGCTTCTAGCAAACATTTGTAGTCCAAAAAGGTGCATCTTGATCTCATTTGACAGGAGGACCTTCTTGTTTTTCTTCTTCTTGTGTCTCCAAATAGCTCCAAACAAGACTGTGGAGATCCAACATTTTTGAAAATCATAGATTTTGTTTGAGGTTTGTGGTTGTAACATGATGAAATGTTACGGTGCAAGAGGCTTAAATACTTTTACAAAGCGATATAAACTGTGTCACCCAACGGTCAGTTGTTTCTATCTGTGCTTGCCAATCGAATCCCACCTTAAGGCATGAAACAAAATCCCTGTAGCTATGTTGTGCCGTTTGCGTTCAGCTTTTACGTTGCTGCTCTGCTATTTCAGAGATTTGCATCATGCGTTTCTCTGATATGGAAGTCATTAATTTGACAAAATAACTGGTGCAAGAGTTCAGCACTGCAACCCGAAAGTTTAATATACTGTCAAGCTGCAATCCTCGTCAGATCTTAAATTAACGGTGCCAGTTTCTTCTCATTAGAACCACAAAAAGCTGCATGTGAGCAAAATAAGTCAGAAACGGTTCATTTAACGTGATCTTTTCTTGCTGTCTTGTTTCTTTCAGCTACTGTACATCCAGTAAAAAGCTGCAGGGCTAATTGCGTGAGGAGCTCTTGTCATGCTGACCTCTTGCTGTTTTTTTGCAGGTGGTTCATCTTGACAAAGATGAGGAAATGCAGAAGCTGCCTCTGCAGCCCCCGTACTACGACATGGCGCCCTCTGAGTCGACCCCCTTCACTGATAAACCGGTGAGAGCTGATTTCCACAGGAACCGCTGGGCTGTTGCCATTAGGTGTCGATTTTAGACAAAAGGGTGACCTTTTGTCGTCATTATGCCTTGGAGTTGGTAATTGGTTTACGATGTTAAAAGCCTCTACAAAGCCACTAAGGAGCTTGTATTTATTTTTTTGCTTGCTTGGTGTTAAAAGCGAACGCTGGCCGGTGAATCCGCAGGGGGTTTCGTCTAAGCTTCTTACCTCATCTTCTCCATCAGCTTCTCTCATCTTCGACGTAAACGTGGCAGCCTCATTTCTTCCTCTCTCTGCATCATCTTTTGTTCTGACCTCGCTGCTCTGAACCTCCTGCCTCACCTCTCCTTCACACCATGTAATCCCCTGTAATTACCTGTGGGTTTTGCCTTGCTAGCATGTGCAGATTCGCTGCAGAATGGCAGTCTGTGTGCAGTCACCTCCATTATTAATTGTTTGGCTTCGTTTGTGTGCTTCTGCAGACTTGAGTGAATCTTCCTCAGTGGATCAGATGAAGAACATTTTCTTGCTTTGCTTCATGTCTGTTCAGGCCTGCGTCTGCTTGCTGAGAGCTTTTTTGTGGATGCTTTCTGGAGCAAACATATGGTAGTTAACACAAGCCTCTTTCTTTGAATTATAATTACCGATTCTGGCTGTAGAGATGTCATAATGCCAACAAACATCTGCTGTTGCAGTGGATGGGAATGTATGAATTCCTTATACATAAACTGAAGGTAATAAGACCCAGATGTCATATGAATTGTCAGATGTTCTAAAACTGCATTTTGACATGAAATTGTCCCCACAGTTTCTATCTCTTAAACTTTTGCACATTTTTCCGTGTTACGCGATTTAATATATTCTGGGGGAATTTTACGAGATGCATCAATAAAAAGCTGCACTCAACTGTGCGGTGGAAGGAAAACTAAACATATTTTCTAAACTTTTTTTACAAAACAAAAAAAATTAAAATGTTGCGTAAAAGTTGCCTCAATGTTTCCCTGTTGCCACAACCAGCTGCTTTTATGACTCACGTAATTAGAAAACAGAGTCCATGTCGTCCATCGTATTAATTAATCCGAGAAACGGTTTAGATCAGGGCGACAAACTCATTTTCGTTTTGGGCCAATCATGAGATCAAGTGTTCTTAAAGGGCCAGTTGTGCCAGAATGTATTGATAAAAACCTGTTCAAAAATTAAATTAAATAATATTATTGAACATCTTTTCAGTTCCTCCAGGATTTTGTGTTTCTTTTTGTGTTTTTTTTTTTTTTTTTTTTTTTGCAATAACAATCAAAGTGTTTGTGGTACTAATTTGGAAATATTTGCAATATTTGCACTTATTTATGACGGTAAACGCGACTCGTTGTTTCGATCATGGACTATCCAATAGAGGCTGAGTCCGCTGTTTAGTGCAAGTAAGAAAGTTTTTGAGAGAACTCACTAATAAACTCCCAATTATTAGCGCAAAAAGGTTTGGGGATTTGATAATTTTCCATGAATTTCCACGATAATTCTCAAGAAACTGGAGGGACTGAATGATATAATTTAGCACTAAACGAATAAAAACTGCATTGATTTGATTGAAACATAATATTTAAGCGCACTTAATGAATCTAGAGGGCCCATAAAAAGCTTCGGCGGGCCGGATTTGGCCCACGGGTCATGTGTTTGACATCCCTATGTTTACATTTACTCTGATGTGCATTAAACGGTCACAAATTGTCACTTCTTTGTGTTGGTTTTTAACAAAATATCCCAACAAAATGCATTAAAGCTTGTGTGTGTTTTTTTTATCATGACAAAATGTTTAAAAAAAAAAGTCCAAGGATTGGGAATAAATTTGCAAGAAAAAAAAGCAGGACTTTAAGTTACAGACAAGTTTAAAACTCAAGAATCTCCCTTTTTAAACGTCTTATTGTATTCCACAGCTTGAAACAGGAATGCACCGATTGCCTGTCATTAAAAAATCATCAGTTTGTAAAACTATAGAATACTGATGCTGAAAGCAAACCACCTTACATACTAATGAAATCCACTCAAGTGCGGGAGCAAAACGGGTAAAATTGTTTTTGTGGATGTGAATTCAGAAATCATGGCAGTGTTGGTTCCCCTAAATCATTCATGCAACGTCGGATACTTCCCCCCCTTTCAGGCTAAACGAGAATCTTTCTTTTCAAGCCTGAGTTTTAAAGTCGCATAATGATTTTAAAAAAGAAACGCGAAAGCAAAATCAATAATTTACAAGAAATCTGAGCTCTCAACTGCGTTTCGTTTTATGCCTCCAGTTTTTCTCTTTTTTTTTCAAATCTGATTATATTCTGTGTGACTTCTTAATTTTTAATCTTTTCACAACACATCTGTAAAAATAACCCAGGCTCCGGTAAGTGAATTTAAAACTGAATCTGGAAGAAAGTGGGCATAAACACAAAGCTTTGAATAAAAGTTGTTTCATGTTTTGAGGTGAATATTCAATTTAGTTAATTTATCAAAGTATCTGTTTACAGTACAAGTCAGTTTAGGGCACCAGAGAGATAAACAAACATATTTCAAGTTGGAGTAGTTGCGTAATTACTTGTACTAGGCGATGAATTTGTATTTATGGAATATCAGTTTGGAGAAATAAAGAAATGCAAATACAGGTTTTATGGATTAAGTATTGCGCATCAGCCTTAGTTTAGTAGCACTGGAGACATGATGCCATGAGAAAATGCTGTTCCTCCTACACGTTTAACACGACAGCATGCAGAGTCAACAGTCATGTAAAAACTAGGCCTGTCGCAATAAATCAATTAATTTCTTTTTTCTCTCTCTTTCCACCACAAACTGGGAGACAAAAGTCTCCAGTCTGGTGCTTTGGTCTCAACCAGCCCTTATTTTGACGGACAGTTTTGTTTATAGAGACTTTATTATTCATTTCATTTGTTATTTCTGTTGTTTTGTTTATGTATTTTAGATATTTAAAATGTTTTCTAGTTCCAGTTAAATGTGTTCTTGAATTATTATTATTATTATCATTGTTATTATCATATTATTACCATTAGATGACTTGAAAAAGGTCTCAAAACAATATTATCATTTATTGCAATAACTTCTGTGGACAATTTAGCGTCCAGTAAAATTTGTTATCGTGACAGGCCTAGTCAAAACCCATTGACTGGGTCGAGATTAATCTTTTTTCTTATCACTTTCTGCCATTTTTCTTTGTCCAATGTTTGGTGCTTTGTTGGAAAGTCAAAATGGGAAAGAGTTTCTGCAGTTGGCATCAGTGAGGGTTTCTTCCTGATCAGTCTCTCAGGTTGTTTTCACCTAAGTTGCTACATTTGTTACATTTTCAGCTGCTGTGGCTCGCTTTCAAACTGCTCTGTGTCAAACAAACCAAGCCCTTTAAAAAACCTGTTCCCCTTCTCACCTGTGGGGGCGCTGCATCAATAACCACTGAAGGAAACGACACAAAAACCTCTGCAGAAAAGGCAACTTCCCTCTTCTCAAAATGTAAACAAAAATGGAGTGGCGTCGAATGTTAGCGGTTGCAGGATGTCTGTTTTGTTGTAATTACCCAGAATGCCGCAGTCTTCCTGCTTTTGCCGTTCACATATGAATTCAAACCGACCAGATTTCACTTCAACCAAACCAAGACCTAGATTTGTGGGCAGGCCAGAGTTTGTTTATGTGGTCTGCATGAGAATCAAAGAACAAATGAACTGGAGTTTGACTAAAGCGTAGAGAACTGGTGAGAATTTCACCTTTAGATCCTTCAGTTCAGGGCAAGTAAAAATCTTTTGAATCTCCAACTTTTTGTTCACCAAACCTTTAGGATACCTTCAGAAATGTAAGGTGACTGTCTTCCTGCTGCTATCCGCCCATAGCAGCAATGACGCATTGAGAGAGGCCCTGCGTCTGCAGCCCAACAGCCAGCAGCTTTCAAAGTCAAAGCAGCCTTTAAGGCGTTCTGAATCTAAGACTTTTAGATTTCTAAGTAGTTTTTGAACTTTTTAGGTCAAATCTTCATAAATGTTTGATCAGCTATGGAATATCCTGTTTGAGTCAGTTTTCCTCTGTACTCCTTTCTTTTTAGAGCCTTTCTCCACCAATAATTTTTTTTTCCTTTTTTCCTTTTTTAATGCATGTTTTTAGGTCAAAACGTAAAGGATTAGAAATATCTGTTGCTGGGCATCAGTTTAAATCTTCCTGCCTGGTGTTGTATTTGCAGTCAATACGACAAATCGCCAAGTTGCTTGAACGTGGAGCGGCCATGTTTTGTGCATTTCTCTCTTGGATAAAAGAAATAGAAACCATGAAGTAAGTAACACTGGAAGTTGAGCAGCAACTCCGTCTGTGAAACTTTAAAATTTAACATGCAACGCTTCCCCTGGAGGAAAATCAGTAATACCAGTGAGTGGATGGAGGCGTTTGTGAAAAACACAGTGGATGCTAATAGAATAAAGACTTTCCAGGCACAGCTTGCTCATTCTGCTGCTGCTGCTGCTGCTGTATTGACAAACGTAGGAGCAGCTTCTTCCCTCCGGCTGTGAGAATGAACTCATCCTCCACTCTCCACCGTAAAAAAAAAAAAAGTTTTATTCTTGGACTTGATTATTTATTCATTCATGTATAAATAGTTGTGGGTGTAATTTTTACTGAGCTGCATAATGACTCTTAAACTGAGTCTTTAATCTCGAACCTTGAACCATTTATTTTAATTATCCTGCAGCTTTGCCTCTCAGGTTTGCAAGTTCATTTAAGTAAAGGTGACGCTGTTTTATCCGTTTGTGTTATTTTTGAAATACATTATAAATTATTTAACCTGATTGCTTGTGTTTCAGCAAAATGTATTTCCTTTAATCAAGCTTTTGAACATCAGCTTAGAAAAATAAAAAAAATGCATTCTGCATCGACCGAGCTTTCTGCACCTACAACGTGCAAATATTTCACTTTCCCCCCGATGATGCTTTATAAAAAACACTCAAGAATAAATCAGGAACTTTTTTTTTCTTGAGCAAGTGGGTTTTGATTTTCTGTGTACAGTACTCGTCTTCATTTTCAGCGCTCAGAGGGAGCAGGTGTTTAGTTCAGGTAATCCGTAGGAACCGAGGGTAGATTTTCCTCAGATTAATTCCTTATCACCTATAACATTCCACTCAAAGTGTAGTTTAGGGCTGCACTTAAGATGAATAGGATATCAGTGAAGTTCTTAAAACGCTATTTGTGAGGGACACGCATTGACTGCTGAGCTTCAAGTGTTACTAATGATGATTTTCTCTCGGGGGGGAAAACACTGTCTGAGAGTTTTGAAGGCGATGTGGCTGTAATTTTCCCCCTGATTGCACTCTCGTCATGACAAATATTCCATATATTTAAAAACCTGGCGCGTGCCGAGTGTTGGTGCAGAGGAAATATGCAAGAGTGAGATTGGAAAGTAGATTTAAATTATTAAGATAACATTCTGCAATAGCTTCGATCATTTCCATGTAATTTGTTCTCAGATGAAAATAAAAACCTATCAGTGCAAATGGGAATACAACAGGTACCATAACAGTGGAGTTCCTCTCCACTGGCCTATCTGCAGAATATTTTGCATATAGGCTGGACGGCTTCTGCTTTTGAAATGAGCGTTCTTCTAACCTCTGAGTTTTTGTTCATTTCTAAACAGAGGCTTTATTTTTTAAATAGAAAAATTACATTCCTAAAACTGTTTTCCATTTTTAACCAGTTAATGTCTGTGAAGATTTGTTATCTGCTGTACAACTCTGCACGTACATCCGTTCATTTTTATGTTTTTTACGTGATGCTCGGATGGTTTCAGCTCACGTCCGGTTCATTTTCCTGAGAATATCCGAGTGAGTTTAGTACTACAACTGCCATCAGTCCTTGCAGGGTTTCTTGTTTGTTTCTGTGAGTTTTCGCAGTCAAATTCACTGGTTTTGTGGGGCTGCTTTAGAAAAATTTGCAAGGAATTTTACAATATCCTTTCATAAAAATAAGTAAAAAGATGGGAAAAACCTAAACACAGACTGGACACAAACATTTTTATTCTTCAAATTTAGCCCAAGTAGCTAAGGTTTGCTGCTGGTCACATAAGAAAGGCTGAGGCAGCAGTGGAGTAAAAGTAAGAAATACTGCCACCTGCAGGTGGGAGTTGGAAGTCACATAAACCCAACGTTTTGGTTTTTCTATGCAAAAGTTGCAATAAACTCACAATTATATATTCCACCAAAAAAAAGTCAGAGATTACTTGATTTTGTATAAATTAAGGCGAATGCGAAAAACTAAATGGATGACGTGTTTTATAAAATAAAATTGAATAAAAATATCCTTCACTGTCCAACAGTTTGGAAATTCAGGTGAATGTATGATAAATAAACATTCAGCATATTTACACATCCAGTGTAGAGTTTCCACTCAGATCTTATACTAATTCATCAGTTAATCTGATTAATTAGTCCAATCGTAAACTTCTCCTCGAAGCAACAAACCCAATTTATTTTCTGCTGTTATTTTGAAGGGCAAACCTCAATTTAAAAACAACAAATGAAGCAACGCCCTTGTTTAAACACAGATGGATGCGTTTCAGCCATGTAGTAGGTCTATATTCAAAATTAAAACAATGTTTTCCTTTAAGATAAAATATGAATTGTGATATTTCCTGATCCAGAACACTTTGACTTAAACAACATTCCTCTCACCGAATGACGCCGACGACACACAACCTGAAACATGAAGGGGGTGCACACTGAAAAAAACGAAACGTGATCCAACTTAAAAAAGATAAATAGTTCATTTGTTCCAAGTAATCAAATTAAGTTTATAGAGTAAATATATTAAATTTATTCAGTTGTCATGTTAAACAAATGTAAAATAAATTAAGTTGGACAAACATGTAACTAACTCAAAACTTTTCAGTCGGAGATAAACGGTAAACCTACAGTCAGCTATGCTGCTATTTACACAATAAATGTAAAGCTGTTAAATCTAAATACAGAGAGAGTCTGGAACCTCATAAAAAGGCTTCAATTTTAAAATTTTGGTGAAATGGTCTGAAGGCCTTTGTACCCAGCAACAGTGTTACTGGAATGTAACCTCTGATAACCTGTTTCTCCTTCAGCGACGGCATTATGCTGGTGTCAGCCTGATGGGTGGATAGCTCAATAAAGTGGGAGTTTCTTATAGAACAAAAATAAATCACATAAGATACTAGATAAGCTTTTTATTAGTGATGAGCATGGCTGTAGCAGCAGCACATGATCACCTCCTCGATTTAGAGAATTTGAAAAGGCCGTCAACATTTCAAAAACCTTTATGCTCCACGAAACACTGAATGTTCAAAACCGTTCTGTGTTCCAGTTAGCCTTGGTGTTGCTACAGGTCCGTGTTGCTCTTCTGTAGAGCTCCAGAGTGGTCCTCTCAGTTACTGTCACTGTAATTTTCTTTTCATAAGAACTAAGTTTCACTGAAAAAGTTCAGCTGAGCAGGCAGAACTCTCCTTTTGCAGCCGACAGGCCTCTGCAGACTCAAGTAAACATGCATCTGTTGGTGCTTTTCAAACATCTGCTCATGCATAATTTATGAGTTTATAATTTATAACTTAAGTGTGCATTATTATTTTTTTGGGTGTAACTGTAATTGTGTTGTCCGGATCAATGGATTCACAAAATTCATTAATTTAAATCAGGCCTACCTCTACTCAAATGAGTACAAGTTGCTAAAGTAAATCTGTTAAATCATGTGACATTGTTGTCGAAATAGGCGACTCAAGAGACTTTTGAGCATTACCCTGTGCGTACTTTTCTGGCTTTTAAATTATGGAAAACACATTAATCCCTCAAATTTTACATCTTTTTAAGTAAAAACTCTTCACAGCCTAGTTAGAAACAATAATACAGTCATGAACTGCTACAGTAAAGTTTTATAAACATAGGACTGAGTGCATATATATCTGCAGGTGTGCTTGGTTAGTTTAGGAGGCCTGACACTACTCACAAAAAGTTCAGAATATTTGACTCTCTGGTCAAATTTATGGAAAATGAAGCAAAAACAAATCATGCTACAATGATATTATCTTATGACTAATGTCAAACAAAAGTCAACATCAGTGGTGGGTATGCCACAGCAAAAAGCTCAATACCATTTAACGTTTAGCATCAATTACAGCTTGACAACGACGTCTCAGAAAACTGCAAAACAGCCGAAACGCTGAGTTCCTCTAAATGAAGGCTACGTTAATGTAACAATGTAACATTAATTGTTACATTATTGTAACAATCTTAAAATAATCTAACATTGTTACATAATAACAATGTTATTATGTAACAATGTTACATAAAAAAATAACATTGTTACATTAAAAAAAGTAATCTCTGTATTTTGCAATAATTTGCGCAAAATCTAACAATTTTATTACATATGCAGCAGAAAATATTGCAAAATGCGTTCTAGTATTTTATTACATTATTATTTTATATTTTTTAAATATTGCAGCATTAAAGAACTGTTTATACACCTATTCTGATTGAACCAGCAGCAACATTTCAGCAACAAGGCAGTTCAAAGTGCTTTACACCATAAAAACATAATACAGAAACTAATTATGGAACATTTTGTCCAGCGACATAATCAAAATATCCAAGCAAGTTTATAATCAAATATGTTGAGCAGTTTTCCAGTTAAGGGTTCAAAGGCAAGTTGTGAATTATGCATGAAGTCTGGTTCACACGGCACGGTTTTAAAATTGTTGGCTGATTTTCAAAGCCTGAGACGACGACACATAAAGAAAAGAAAGAGTTGTGGAAAAAGGTGGACATGTGAATTCAAAAGTTTAGAGAAAGTCACTTTAAGTTTACTGTTAAAGGTCAAAGTGCATTTCAGTTTCATCTTGAATATCCACCCTGAAGCCAAACATCCCCAACTTTTTGTGAGTAGTGCATCCTGTCAGTGTAAATACCTGTTGATAAAACTCTCTCACACACTGTAAGCTACACACACTGCAGTCTTAAAGTTATCCTGCCAAGCTAAGGTGTGTTCAGGTCTCATCTAAAACGGGTTTGGAGTGGAGGATAAGTCAAAACACACACACACAACCCACACTGTGTTTGTGCATTTGCTGCTGTTAAAAAGGCCTGAGGCACATAAACAATCTGGGTAGTTCTATACATTATGAATTAATAGTTTGGGGTTCAAAAATATGTCCTGCATTAGAACTTATCCTCTCACAGAGTCTGTCACACGCTGGGAGAAAATGTTCTTTGGCTGAGCAGGAGTGAACGCCAGTTTCCACATGCAGCGCACACACACGCACACGCACACACACGCACACACACACGCACGCACACACACGAGTGTGAGGAGAAAAACTTTACTGGATCTCACATGAAAAACCTTACGTCCACATTTGGGTCCCAAAAATGCATAATGCATATGTCATTTTGCAGCATTATGCTTTAATATGGATTTGTGTATTACACACACACACTGCTGCACTCTTCCTACCATGTATCGATTTAGATCTGATGATTGTTTTGGCACACTTATTGTCTTTTACTCTTTTACTTTTTCATAGTTTCTCTCTTAGTTTTTCATATACAGCTCTAGAAAAAAACCCACTGCAGTGAACCCGTTGAAAACCTCCTGGTTCTTCCACCAGATACTGATTTCTGAACTCTTCCTGAGTTAAAACATTAGTATTGTTGTTTCTGAATGAATATGAACTTGTTTTCTTTGGATTATTTGAGGTCTGAAAGCTCTGCATCTTTTTCGGTATTTTGACCATTTCCCATTTTCTGCAGATAAATACTAAATTTTTGCTTTGAATTTCAGAAACATGTTGTCAGTAGTTTATAGACTAAAAGAACAATGTTCATTTTACTCAAACATTTACTGATAGAGAGTGAAATCAGAGAAACTTATCATTTTAAGTGGTCTCTTAATTTTAATTGCCCATTTGGGACTTAATTAAATCTGAACTAAATTATTTGGTCTAAAACAAAAATGTAAATATGTAATAATGATATAAATGTATTTATAACCCCTGTTGGCTATAGAAACATAACTTTAGCCAAGATGTTTACTGCTATTTTAAAACATTTGTTTTAGTCTAAATTATTCCACTGTAGCTCCAGCTGCATGTTTAAGGTTGTTTCTTCAACATGGAGGAAATTTGTGTTGTTGTTTTTGCTTATACAGACAAAAAAAAAACAATATCCAGGATTAATAATGATAGAAAGTTTAAGTTTTATCTTCTTCATCTGTTCATTTATGTTTACTCTTACTGGTAACAGACATGTAGCCTGGCTGGATGAAGGTACTTTGATTTTATTATCTAAACCATTTTTTTTACTTGTGGCTGTTTAGAGCGATAATCCTCTGGAAGATGAACTGTCATGCTGGTCTCTGTTGCTGTGCAGCTTATGGCTCATTTCTTCCAGGCTTGTCCTGGAACCAGTGAACTCTGAGAAGATTCCCAGTTCCCACAGCATGATGCTGCTGTCGCCACGTTAGAGGTGGTGTGTTCAGAGAGATGTACCGCGTCACTTTCACCTGATTAAGGTTTTATTAAAGGTGGATCTCAGAAAAAAGGCAACAAAGAGACACTAGTGGTGCACCGATTACCGATCTTTAAAAAGCCTGACTGATTCTGGCTGATACCTTTTTTTTTTGTCTGAAAATTTGCCAAGTATAGCAAGAGAGTCGCTTAGTGGGCAACAGCGGGGCGACTTTTGTTAAGTGCAAATGTGCAGACCTGACCTGGTGGGCCGGTCTGTCAGTCAAACCTCTGACTGACTGACAGACGAGGTCACAGGTTAATTTTTAGATGAGATCAGTGGATACGATCGGCTTCATAAGTATCAGCCGATCACCGATCTCCCAAAGTTAAGGGAATCGGCGCTGATAAATCAGTGCAGCCCTAAAAGAGCCTCCAGTTTCACCAGTAAACTTTTATCTCAAGAAACACAAATTTATCTCGATTCCCAACATTTGTGTTTTGACATGCTGTGTCATTTCACACAGCTACTGCAATGAAGAAACGCTCCATCCTTTAGAATTGGCATCATTTTGCTTGTAAGCATCTTTTCTATAAACCAGTGATCTGAGTAACTGTTTTATTGTTGCACAGTGACCAGATGTTCATAAGCTCACTCTGTTAATCAATCATCCAGCTCGTTTTTAGCAATCAGTGATTAGAAGCTGCTCGAAGTGTCTACATGCATGCTGATATTGCAGAATATCAAAGGAAGCAGCCTGTCCATTAAATTGCCTCTGGGCATGTCTCCATGTTTTGCACAGTAGCCTCGGTCTCTTGGATTCTGTAGCGATCGCATAAATTACAGTCCTTGTGGTTTGAAAGATTGTGCGGACATGCATTCACCATAATTCAATCATTCAAGCTGCATGCACCCAGTGTCTGTTTCATTTGTTTAGTTAAAGGGTTTATTTTTTTTTTCTTCTTTTATGTTGTTTACATGGCCATCAACTTTAAACACTGCATACATCCTGAGAAATGCACATTAGGCTGCAGACGCAGCTCTATGCGTTTATGAAAACACTTTAATTGAAACATCTCTTTTCTGTTTTCTTTCTAGGAAAACATAGAGCATAAATCCAACATTGTCATTGAGCACAAAGAGCCTATTCCGTCTCTAACCCTTTTGTTTATCATGCCATTTTGATTTGTGTGCTATGTTTTCTCTGTGATGTCTCCATCTTCTTCTTGGCTTGTCACTTTTGATAACTTTCAGACATCTTTTCTCGTATAAGTTCCACGCCGGCACATTTCGAAATTCCCCACTCCCACCTTGAGTCAACATTGCTCTCTGTCAGGGTGTCTGTCTCTCTCACTCTGTCGTTATTTGGCTGCCTCACTCCTCACACACCTTTCACCTCTCTTGTCTCCAGAACTCTGGCCACAAGGACTGCGATGTCCAGTATGCGGAGCTGGATACTGCAGCTTTGGCCTCGTCTCCCAGCCCACGAAGCTCTGCTCACACTGGCCCGGGGGACCTTGTCGAGTATGCAACCATCCAGCCTAGCTCACACTAGCGCATGCCATTATAGGCCTTTCCCCCTCAGACTTTGGCCTCCAGGTACACAGACTGACGCACTCCAACCCTCCGTTCGTGCCCTCTTTCACTTGCACTGACTCCCCTTTATGTGATCCACAAGGTTCCCTTTTCTGCTTTCCTCTTTGGTCTTGGTCGCCTTTTGATTTACCCTCTTGCTGCTGTGCAGAAAGTTTGATTGAAGCCGATATATTTTTTTTTTGTCAGGCTGTTATAAAACATAAAGGAACAGCAGTAGAAAGATGTGAATCATATGTGTGAATGACAGTGTGGAGCTTAAATGGCAAAGGCATAACGAGCACTTCAATCATTTAGATCACATGTGTCAAACCCGAGGCTCGTGGGCCAAATCCGGTCCGCCATAGAGCTTTTTCTGTGGCCCTCTAGAGTCTAGACTAAACACTAAGTTACCTTAAATACTATATTGTCAATCAAACCAATGCACTTTTTATCTGTTTACTGCCAAATTATATCAATCAGTCCCTCCAGTTTCTTGACAATTATTGTGGAAATACCCACGCTTTTTTGTGCTAATAATTGGGAGTTTATCGCATTTTTTTCTCAAGAATTGTCAAAAACTTTCTTACTTGTACACAGTTCATTATCCTGCTGGAAAATGAACAGTTTCAGGTTTTTTGAAGCCTCTACCAGATTTTCTTCCAGTATTACCCGATATTTAGCTTCCTCCATCTTCCCTTCCTAACAGCATTTCTTTGTCAGCCAAAAAGAGACCATCATAATGCAGACATGTTGTTTCACCAGTAGGGACACCATGTTCAAAGCGAGGTGGAGTATTTCTGCCACAGGAAGTGTTTTTCAATGAGAACCTAAATGTTTGACTTCAGTCATGTCTGACCTGATCACCTGTTTCCACATCCGCTGCGTCTCCTCCATGGCTTATTACAATGTTTAAGCAACAATGGCTTTCTTCTCGCCACTCTTTCATAAAGATCACATATACTTTCCAGTTCCTTTTCACAATTACAACCACTTTGTGCTGGTTGGATCATAAAACCCAGTAAAAGGAACAGAAAAGTCATGTACCATCCAAAGTCAGACTACTTTAGCTTACATGAACAGCCTGCGTGCTGAGAGATGTGTTTTCCTCCTTCTTCTCCCCTCTGGCATTAACTGAAATGATTGTGATTGTGCCGTCTGTACTGCAGGTGCACACATAGCGAGGCTAACAGGTAGGATTAGGCTTATTATAAGCTTGGCTGCAGATCCAAACCTGTGGGTGATGCAGCAGTTCTATATGAAGTATCGCGTTGAATCAAAGAGACCGTGTGGGTTTTTTTGGGTTTTTTTACAGCAGTTTGGCTCAACATGATCTCTGAAGATGGTTGATAATGAAATCTCTGCATCCTAATCTGCCCTGCGCCTCTTAATTAACTGTTTCCATGTGTTTTATTGACGCTAGGTTGTCCACTAATCCATGCAGGTTCCTCACACCTTGAATGTTTCTCCCCATTTATGCAGAAACAAGGAGGAGTTTTAATAAAGCTTGAAAATAAATCAATCAGTTTGTTTGTGTAGCACATAGCATGAACTGCAAAACCACAAAATCATGCCAAGTATTTTTGGTCCAGTTTCTATTACAAATATCTTAGTACACTTGAAATATGGGCAACTAACTTAAAAGTAACTTTTATAGAATCTCATTTTAAGTAAATAATTCCTTAATATTGATGAAAAAGCACTAGGTCCATTGGCAGATATAACATGGGAAAAATGTCTTGTAATAAATGAAACATCCTGCCAAGGAACAAGGTCTTTAATTAATATAAAGGAATTATTTACCTAAATCAAGTCAATATGTCTTGTTGAAAAGTTACCTTTAAGTTAGCTTGTCATGTTTCAAGTTTACTAAGATATTTGCACTAGAAACTAAAACTACAAACTTTTGTGTTTTTGCAGTGAACTAAACATCATATAGTCAACATTTGTTTAAACATTACATTTTGTTAGAATCATCCTTGTGCCTTGAATATGTTGATTAATGTTTCATTTATTTTGGTCCAAAAGCAACTCTAAGCAGGTTTAGTTTAGATTTAAAGGAACTCTGTGTTTCGGCTGTTTTGCAGTTTTATGTGAGTTTGTTCCAGATTTGTGGTGCATAGAAACTGAATGCTGCATCTCCCCGTTTGGTTCTGGTTCTGGGGATGCAGAGCAGAACCAGAACCAGACGACCTGAAAGGTCTGGAAGGTTGCTATGACAACAGCAACTGATAATTAATGTATTGTGGTGCTAAACCAATCAGTGATTTATAAACTAACAGTATTTTAAAGTCTATTCTCTGAGCTACAGGAACTTTAGATATGGCTGATGTGCTCTAACTTCCTGGTTTTAGTCAGAACGGCAGCAGCAGCGTTCTGGATCAGCAGCAGCATTAGGCAGTTCTATAAAGACACTGTTGCAGTAATCGATGCGACTGAAGATAAATGCCTGGATGAGTTTATATAGATCTCGCTGAGACGTTTGTCCTCTTCTGGAAATGTTCTTCAGGTGACAGAAGGCCAACTTTGTAACTGTCTTTATGTGGCTCTGAAGGTTCAAGTCAAAGTCCATCACTACAGATTTATAGAGAAAAAAGTCTTAAAACACTTGAAATGAGACAAAACTAACTTACAAGTAACTGTTCAGCAAGATTTAGGAGGTTATTCTAAGTCAATAATTCCTTTATTAATGAAAAAGTTCTAGTTCCATTGCTTATAAGTGGAAAAATCTGCCAATAGAACAAGTATTTTTTTCTAAATATTAAGGAAATATTTGCTTAAAATAAGTTTTGTCTCATTTCAAGTGTACTGAGATATTTAAACTGTAAACTAAACCAAAAATACTTGTTTTGTTTTTGCGTGTCTGACTAGTCGCTGCACTAACAAACATATTTCACACTGAAGATACTTAATGTAAAACAGTGTTTATCTGAACAGTCACTAATATTTTAAACGTGTTCCTCAAGTGATTGGACCTCTTGTGAACCCTGATTAGTAATGGAGCAAAACATGCCCTCATCTACGCGATTATGCCCTGATATGTCATCTGAACCCCACAGGAGAGAGCCGAGCTTGAACCTGCTCCTCAGCATCACTTCACATCTTCACAAACATGCAGCAGAAGAGGGAAGTAAAGCAGTGCAAAGGATCCTGTTGCTAGACCTGTTTCCCTGGTTTCTATGGCAACCAGTCAAGTGTTTGGAGCGGAGATGTTTCCCATTTGTAGATTTAAAAAAAGAATACACATAGGAACCAAGCTTCAAAATATAACTAGAGAGGCTTGTTTTGTACAGACAGACTAACTACTGATGCATGAATCAGTACAGAATCATAAAAATTTGGTTTATTTATGAAGCAAACCGGAGCAGCATCCATCCATCCATCCATTTTCCGTCACCCTTGTCCCTCAGTGGGGTCGGGAGGGGTGCTGGTGCCTATCTCCAGCTCACGTTCCGGGCGAGAGGCGGGGTACCGGAGCAGCAAGATGAAATAAATCAAGAAATTAACAAAAGGAGTAAAATATTTTGAGATTTAATTTTTTTATGTATTCCAAATAAAAATAAAATCATACTGAACATAACAGGATTACATCAGGATGACAAAAGAAAAAAAAAATCTTCATGAGTTTTTTTAAAACTATGTTGATCTGTTAGTGCGTCCAGCCGCTTCACCTATAAAGTTACACAGTTTACTGTTGAGATTATTGGCAGGTTTTTATGCAAAAAAACAAACCATATTAAAACTCATCAGGAATTAGACCGAGTCAGGAGATACATTTTGAGACGCCTAACATTGTCAACCATGATGATCTGTTACACCATCCTCCCACTTGTTTTCATATTTGTAGCATAGATGTGTAAAAAGTCTTAAAATAAATCCAACTTTTATTTTAGAAGCATAATCACATTGACATATATATAATGTAAAAAAATAATAATTCCAGTTTTGTCCATGTTTTTAGAAGCAAAAGAGCATTTCACACCAAGCTATTAATTTTATTTATTTTTATTTTTCCAATTATTTTTATTTTTGTATTCATTTATTTTTTTTATCAGAATCATGAATGACAAACATGCAGCCAATAATTTTAAACCCTTTTGGAAATTGGGCAGAACGTTTCACTGGGTTGGAGTATTTAACCATGAAGGTCTTTGACTGTTCCTGAGATTTTATAGACCTGGAAACACTTTTTTGCTCTCTTCTCTTCAGGTTTTCTGTTGGATTCAGGTCCGATGACTGTGACGGCCATCAGAGAACCTTTTTATGTTGCATTGGTCAGATTCTTCATCCTGTTGAAATAACCTAAAGAGTTAATGATGCTAAGCATGCTAACAAGGTTCCTGTTTTAAACTGAAATGATTGCCTAACAGTAAACTGGCAACAGCTATTGACCCTTTGTAACTCCGTCATTATTCAGTCGAAGCGCCATGAAGTGAACTGAGCTTCTGAAGTTGTTTTTGTCGGTTTATTCATGGCTTCTACATGTTCCAGTCATTTTATTTTGCCTTTGAACGTAACACACCTGGTTGGGGCTCATAGACGGCGGTACAGAAGCTAGAAACAGCTAGCTTAGAAACCGACCCTCCTGACGTGTTCATCAAATTATAAACTTTGTCTGAATTTACACCACATTATTTATATCACTGTCATAAACGGCATTTCCCTTTGGGCCAGAGGAGCATTAAAAAGGTTTAAAAAAACTGAGATGCTAACCAGGTTTTCTCCGGCTACATGACAGTGCGGCATCGTCTCCATGGTTGGTAATAATTAGACACGCACCTTCTCGATAATGCAATATTTAATATCTTTCTAATAATACTTATGAAGTATATGAACGTTAGTCTTCCTACCTTGTAAAAAGAGTTCGCTGCAGATCCGTGGTCACACTGTGTGCTGCCAGTCATGATGATTGACGGCTGCTTTCCATCTTTCCTCGTTAAAAGTCACACAGTAAAATCACAGCTTGGTTTTCTATCCTTGTCTGTTCGTGCAGCTCACCATGCAGCGCCCCAAGACCAGTTTTACTGAAAAATCAACTTAATAAAAGTGTTATTAGGCCACCACATGTTCGTTTTGTCGAAGGGCTTTACAACCGCCATGTCGGTTGTTTCCGTCATGGCGGAGCGAGCCGAGTTTTGAAGCGAGTGACGTCACGTTTAAAGTGTCAATAAGCACAGTTAAGCAGGTATTTTTCTGACATCTGAAGATAAACTTGGATGGCATGTTCTTTTCTCTTTCCCATTTTGAAGAAAGGCTTGGAGAAATTGCTCTCAGAGTAATTCCATATTTTACCCTGTGGAAAAAGGAAGTCATGGATTACTGTACTGGTACTGATAGATCCAACAAATGTGCCACAGGGGATTTTGTTAACTCCTAAGGTGGGACGTTTTCTGCTGAGATTTCACTGCTGCAATGAAAAAGCCAAAACTCTGCAGGTTTTCTTCTGGATTTAGGTGTGTGGTTTGAAATGGTCATGGAAGTGTAATTTTGTGTCCAGTGAGGCGTTTCTGTATCGACTTGTCCATATATTTTTGTTGCTGTTACCTTGTGAAAAATACTGAGGGGCAACGCATTTTCATTGTGCAGGTGAAATCCACCAGATTTTTGTTTTTAAAGAATTCCATTTTAAAGTGGAATTTCAAAGAATTTATCAAACTATGCTGTCCAACAAAGTTAGGACCTTGGGGGGGGGAAAAAACAGGCCCACAGCATGACGGGTCCTCCAGCCTTGTGGTTTGAAATCTGATACTTACCTGCATCTAATTCTCCTCTACAAAAAGAGAAAAACAATTGCAAAAGAATAGAGTTGTTCTCCTTGAAGACGGTATTTGGTTGCCAGGAGACGCTTTGTTTTCTGCTTACAGAAATGACTTGCTATGTGAGTCACTGATTCAAACTTCCTCTCTGCTCTGTCAATAATGAAACGCCAAAACAAAAGTGAGATCATTTAAAAATTATTCGACGTGCATGAAGAACAAGAATAGAATCGTCTCTCTGAGCTGCTTTTAAGTAATAAAAAAGCACAACATCAAGAAAACATGTCAGTCAGCAGGTTTACATGGAGCAGATTTATTTATTTACAACCTGCAACTTCAAACTGAACCTTCTCCAAGATAGATTAGGGCTAATTACGAACAATCAAGCCACCTATAAAATCATCTGCATCCGTTTTTGTATTATTATTATCTATTTTTATACCTCAGATGTTGCAGACAACACTGCACTCCTTATTGCTACGTTATTGGGTAAGCCATTGGAAAACGTGAAACCACATCAATTTTCTTTACCTCAGAAATCCTTCCAACTGCAAACAAACTATAAAATGAACCGGATGACGTAGCGAGGGATAGAAATAAACTTTTCACAGCAAAGTCGGTAGCTGCAGGTGGATGCTGGTTGCAGTAAAAGGCTAATTAAAATCTGTGTGTGAGATGACACCCCAGCTGCAGTTTGTAGCAGTTTTATAAATTAGCAGAAAAAGCAGCATCCTCGAAATCTAATGGAGGCTTTATGATTGCAGACAGACTGACAGGAACGCTGTTGTTGCACGGATGCGCTGAGAGATGCATGTGTGAACACGTTGAAGTTGCCGGGACACCGTGTTGTGCCAAAGACGCAGATTTGCTCCTCTGTGTAGATCCTACATGCCGGTGGAATTTTGCTGCAGGGCTTGAACACACCTTTTCCAAAAACAACTTTTGATAATTGCGGTGAAGAGTTCTTTATTATATCTGAGTTTTAAATCTCCGATATGTCATAAACCGGGCTGACATTTTACGTGAAGAGAGACGGCATGTGATTTACATTATTTTCCTAATCAGCAAATATTATCCTGGCCTCCAAAGCTCAACAAGACAGAAATGTTTCATCACAGAGAAATTGGTTCCTGTTTAAATATTCAGTGCTGATTTCTAGTGACCTTTCCCTGGAAGGAAGCGCGTAAACATCGTGGCAAAATTTACCGGAAGACAAATACAGCTGCTCATACCAACACTTGTCACTTTTCCAGCCAAGGCAGTTCATAATCTTTCCTACATAGTAAAGTTTTCATAATGCTGGAGGTGTTATGTCATGTTTTTTACAAGTTTGTCTTTCCAACTTTGGCTTCTCTGCATGGAATAAAAAAAAAAATTTTCTCCCACTTTTCAGTTTGAATAAACAGAAAGTTGGCAATACGTTTTGATATTTACCCATTTAATTAAAAACAAAGCAGTTATATACAACAGAGGACAATATGTGCAAATCAATGAAATGAAAGGTAGCAGAAGGAAGAAAACAGTCTTATATCTGCCACTTTTATCCCAAAAATACAAAGAATAGAGATTTACAAAAAATAAAAACTAACACAACATGAACTCAAAAAACTATTTATATGGCAACACCAGTAGATGGGATGAAAACGACGTCAGGCTCTTCGCTACTGTTCTGCTTCAATCATGGAAGAAAACTTTTTGAGTTTTTTTAGAGAACAGCTGAATAAATTTGTAAAAATTTGTAAAATTCATCCAGCTGAGGAGATGATACATAAGATAAGCAAAGATTTGTATCAGTATTTTGGAGAAATCACAGTGGCATAAAGAGAAGCATGCTAGTTTGGTTTAGTGTTACATGCATGTTGAAACTAAATATTAAACTTGATATTTCAGCTGCTAACTATCTGATCACTAGGGCACAATTACAGATATGAAACAAATAAATAAATACAATAAACTGCAGGATTATGACAAAAGTAAGGAACCTCGTCCTGACAGAATTGAACATTTTAGATTCCACACCTTTGATCCTGATACACATGCTCTATTCAAGCCAAAAGTGGGTTTTTTATGCTAATATTTACGGCAAAATAGGAAAGAGCATCTCAGAACTTTAAGCATTCTCATGCATTGTGAATAATTTATTACTGATGAGTGTTTGAGTAGTTCATATTGGAGTTTGCTTTTCAACAATAAGGTGATATCAATGCCATAATTGCGTCAGAAATGCTCCTTTCACAAATTACGGTTTCATTATTTCCAGTCCGTGTTTTAACAAGTCCCTGCTGAACAGTCCAGAAGTATTCAATCATTGCGTTTATTTTAGATTTTGAAGAGGTGATGAACAAATCTGCCTCAACCCATGAAAAAACAGTGCAATGGCCCTTTAGTGTCACTCAGACTGGAAACTAGCAGTAGCATTGCTGGAGGCTAATGGTAATCGGTCACAGTAATCCAGCAACGCATGCAGGTCATTCACGGTTTGTTGGTTTTTGTTTCAGTTATTTACTCTGTAATTAAAGTAAAGGAGTCTTCTTCAGTGCTTCTTGTTCCAGATTATCAGTCAACCCCATAGGTTTTCAAAATAAGAGTCTGAAACAAAGATTTAATAAAAACAATAGTTTTTTTGTTGTTGTTTTTGATTAAAGATTGATGTGGAAGCCTTCATCATTTGTGCAAATATCAAACATAGGATTAAAACTCTGAGAATTAAAAACTACTTATTTTTGTTTTCCTTACTAGAAGAAGAAACATTTAAAAATTACACTGAAAATGGAAGAAAATCCCCCAAAAGTTAGCATCCTAAGCTAGCTGCTGCTGTCCTCAGTTTGTATTCTGCCCACACTATTAATTTGAATTTTTGTATAAAACTCCACCACTCCTCTGTATACTATTAGGAACCTACATTTACATATAATATGAGACAAGGAGGTTGTTGAGTTAACTTTTAGTTGTAATCAGTGAAATAAAATCAGCAAAGTCTTAATCATGTATTTCCTTTGCATCCTTTCATGGTGAAAGTGTTATTACATTATCAGATATAAAAACTTATTTCCCCCAAGGTTAGGTTATCTGCTTAATGTACTGCTACTTAAAATGGCTTCAAGGTGAGCCAGATTTCATTTAGATTAACCCTCACTGCTAAATGTATGCATTTGAGTTGCTGCTTCTTTTATCGGTGTTGCATTTGTGCAAAATTGAACAGAAATGCAAAAGCCTTTTACATCCAATCTGACTGGAAGGTAAATATAATGTACTTTAATTAGAGCTTAATTTTCTGGGCTAAAAATTTAACTCAATGCCTTTTGGGTATTCAAAGAGCTGTTAACGTTCTGCTCTGTTTTATTCACAAAAAGTTTTGCTGAGGGCCAAAGGAAGTGCTCTGTGGATCAGTGGTTTTCTTATTTTAGCTAAATTGTTTTGTTGTGCTTTCACAGCAACCGACCGGCCGAAAGCGACGTCTTCAGGGAACAAATATGGGAAAGCTACGACAGACCAGCAGGAAGTCAACCTTCGGCTGACTCTGCAGCTGCAGTGAAACATAAAAATGTTAAAGCAGGGATGTTTTCGTTTTGGCCCAAATCAAAACGAAAAGGGCCGGTCATGGAAACAGAACCATTAACAAACTGTTAAAATATTAACAAATACCTGTCTCTGCATTTTAGAAATATTTCTTAAAATTTAAATTATTTTCACATTGTTCGGTCCCTTCAGGATTTTGCGATTGATTCTGTGATTTCAATTAAAATCACTAATTTTGTGGATTTAGAAATAGTTTCAAAGAATTTTGCAATATCTACATTTATATATGACATTATTTTTTTACTTTTTGGCAAACTAAAAACTTGACACCAAATAACTCTGAGGCAGCGGTGATGTGAATGTACAAAATACTGCCACCTACAGGTGGGAGGTGGTGGTCAGTTAACGTGAGTTTCCACAAACGCAGAATCACAGGAAACTGGCTGGACTGATTGGTGTAATTTACCGTACAGAGTCCAAAGGGCCTCACAAACAGCTACGGCGGACCAGATTTGGCCCCCGGGCCATGAGTTTGACACATGTGTGTTTATTAGCAGCATATAGAAACATTCTGCTGTTTCCTTCCAGATAGTTTTATTTTTATTTCTTTCCGCCTCCAACGCCCAAACAGAAAATAATTGCACTCATTCCTGATAGTATCTGATAGGATCCCGAAAAGGCTTGTCACACAAAATGTTTATGTAACTCTTCTGTTTTATTTTATGGTGAAATAATTAGAAATGTCATTTTCTGTGGAGCTGTGAAAGCAGAATATCTGCTTCATGTCTGCTTCACTTGTTCCACAAATTCAACAGAAACATCACAAAATATCAGTGCAAAGCAATAACGCCGTGCTGTGAAAGGAAAAGTCCTGGGTGACATTTTGGAGTTTCCAATATTTTGGCATCATTACAGGATAAAGACACATTTATTAAGGTAAACAATCAGATATGAAACTAATCTGATAATTTCATAGCAACATGAAATGATTTAATCTAAATCTTTTTCAGTAATTTTATCTTATTTGTAACTAAAATAAATATTGTTCTACATATTTCCTGTGGCTCAGTAGCTTAATTTATCACCTTTGCACCCTGTTTTGTTTTGGTACGTAAACATTTTTCCTAAAATTAGTATCCATACGTTTTGTTTGGCTGTTTTGGTGAAAATTTGGATTAAAAATATATTGATTTTTTTAATGCTATATCAACAGAAAGATACAGAATTTAACTTTTAATAATTGGAAGAAAATCTCTTTCTAGTCTAAAACAAAGCAGGAGAAAACATTTCAGATTTAATGAGTAAATAAAGTTTTACTTTAATAAAAACTGACTGGGTTTCAAATAACATGAAAACACAGATTATGTTTTTTCAAATTCTCTTTGAGTCAGAAAAACGTTTTTCATCCAATGTTTTTCAGTTTGAAGTATTGAGATTTTATACTTTAAAAGTGAAACATATTTGTTTTATAAGTTAGGAAGCAGGAGAAGAATTTGTCGGCTTTTAAAGTGTTGCAATTAACATCAAACCAGAATCCGTCCTGATCCTTCATCAAATGCTGTTTTATGACCTTGAATGCAGCTTTAAAACGGTGCAATAAAGTTGTCACTTTAATTTAACTCGTTATTTTAAGAGGAGATCTGGTTTTGTAGCACTGAGAGCAAATTAAATAAGTTGTCTGTGGATATTTCAATCCTGAGTACAGAGAATTTTACAGACAAGGTTTCGCTGCGTTAGAGGTTCAGTCCGTTCGGTGCTTTCTATTTTCAGAGAATATCTACCAAGTGTCCTGTTACACACTTTTTATGTCTAAAATAATCCTGCTTAAAAGCAGAAGTCTAACCTTGTACCGATTTACTTCTTTAGTTCAAATACATCTTTGAGCTTTTGCCTCAAAGATCTACTATGCATTTTATTTCCTCATCAAAAGATTTTATGCGTGTTGAAAAAGGCCAATAACCCAAATCAGCAAAATTCCTGGGCTCCCTGCCCAGAGTTTGATGTAGTGAAATGTTCATCTGCTCGGGATGCACCGGAGTCCGTCCTGCGTTCAGGCTGCCAACTCACCAAATCCAGCAGCAGTGCAAGTATCTTTCACCATAAATAGTAGATATATGATAATACTGCAGCATATTTTTGGTTAATCAACACCAGTATTTTAAAAGTCTTAAGTCGTAACAAAAGCAACAACACTGATTATGTTTATTTCACAAACTCCAGCTGTAGAGGTGATTTTTAACTAATTTCTTACAAAATAAAAGTAGAAAAATGTGGTGTACATATCTGCTAAAACAATCAATAACAAACACCAGTCATAAACTCTAGTTCTGCTTACACTAAAGCTCTAAACCAGGGGTGTCAAACTCAATTTCACCAAGGGCCACTTCAGCATGTTGGCCACCCTCAACAGGCCACATTGACGGTACAGATCAGGAGTGCATCCCTGCTAAAACACACCCCAGACAAAAGGTTGACTTCCCTCGGCCTCCATTACAGACCAGAGAAAACTAAAGAGAATGCAACGTTGTGTTAATCCATTTGAGGAGCCGGTAGTTTATGTTGAGGAAATAAATGACTATGCAAAAGTTAAACTGTAACATGTACAGTGTGCTGCTCAACCACTGCGGACGTGGCTCCACCGCTGCAAAGAATTAGAAACCGCTGGGAGTAACTCATCCAGCGGATTTAACAAATGGAGCCTTCTTGGTGCACCCTTGTTGACCTTTAGATGAATAGAACATACTAAGTCTGTTTCTGTCTGGTTTCGAACCAGAGACCTTTTGCATGTAAAGCAAACATGATAACCACTACACTACAGGAACTGAACTTCTCTGCTTTGTTTCAGTTTGAGTTTCCAAAGTTGATTATGTGAGATGCAACGCATGAAAATTTCAACTGAGGTTTGCACTCAGATGCCTGGATTCAGAGTACAGACCATGACACCACAGACCCTTGTTGACCTTTAGTAAACACCTGTGATGAATAGAACATGCAAAATCTGTTTTTGTCTGGTTTCGAACCAGAGACCTTTTGCGTGTGAAGCCAACGTGATAACCACTACACTACAGAAACTCATGCTCTCTGCAGTGTTCCTGGTAGATGATCCACATTTTGATAGAGACTAATGTCAACAATGGGCATGGAACAATGTCAAATACTTACAAATCCTCTCAGAGCACAGTAACTTGGTGAACAAACTGTCAGACTTATACTTGTGCCTAATTTCACATTACAGTCCATAAACTAAGCCTGCGATCAAAAAAATGTATTGAAAATGTCATTAGCAGAGACAAATGGTTCTGCAGAGACTTGGCTAAATGGCTAAAAAATAAAATCAATACTTACAAATAAAAAATGGTTCAAAAATAAAATTAACACATTAAAATAAAAAATATCTCTGAAATACAATAAAAAATGGTTCAAAAATAAAATTAACACATTAAAATAAAAAATATCTCTGAAATACAATCAACACTTGAAAATTAAAAATGGTTCAAAAATAATATCAACACTTCAAAATACAAAATCTCTGGAAAATAAAATAGTATGTATGTTGTTTTGAAAAAACATTAGAATATAAGCACTTTTATCAAATCTTCATTGTGGTAAGATCATGTAAGTTCTTCTTAAATCCATGGAAACTCAACACTCTGTAAGGTAGGTGAGTTAGCTCAGCAGGTTAGAGCACGGTGCTGGTAATGCTGAGGTCATCGGTTCAAACCCCATATGGGGCAATTCATGTGTAAGGTCTTTCAGACAATCAACACTTCAAAATAAATAAGGGTTCAAAAATAAAATCAACACTCTACAATAAATAAGGGTTCAAAAATAAAATCAACACTTTACAATAAATAATGGTTCAAAAATAAAATCAACACCTCAAAATTAAAAATGGTTCAAAAATAAAATCTAAAAGTTCAAACTGTATAATAGTAACTGTTTCTGTCTGTTCAGTCCATAAACTAAGCCTGGGATCAAAAAATGTATTGAAGCCATTTTGCCTTTGGTTGAAATGCCGCGTTAAATTCAAGTCCATTATGAAGTGATGCTAATTTAAGTGAAGTCGATTAATTTATTAAAAGTTATTGGGGTGGTTTTTGTCACTACGGAGAAAAATGTAGATACATTTATCTACTTAATTTGTGATGGGATCTGGATTCACGGTGAATATTAACTAAACCGCATAAAATGCGACTAAATAGCCGATGTTAATATGATTGTAATTTCACGGATAAAAACAGTACATGACCGATTTTTTTTTTTATGTTTTCGGTCAAGATAAGGATAACAAACAAAGTCTAGCGCGACCTGCCACCCTGACACCAACTCACACATCTTCATTCACAGTCTTACTTGTAAATCGATTTTTCTTTTCTTGGACGTTTTGATGTTAGCTTGTCGACGTCTCAGTTTTATTCGCTGGGAAAATCAATAAGCAGCTTGAGGTGACTCTGCTGCTCTCTAGTGGCGAGAAGCCGTAATGTTGGCTGGTAACAATCAGAATGCATTGTGGGAGATGTAGTTTGTAGTCAATTCGTGCTCAAAACCTATTTTAAGTCAATCATCAACCTATAAAATGCTGGAAGGGCCACATAAAATAACATGGCGGGCCACATGTGGCCCGCGGGCCTTGAGTTTGACACATGTGCTCTAAACCAACATGGTATTTAGCGAAACCTAAAGCACTAAATTCAACCATGTTGATAACCACCGTGTGTAATATCGCCCTCCACAGGGTCACTTTGGTATTGCACACCTATTTTCACCTATTTTTCCAACTCCTCAGCAAGGAAAGCAGCTATTGGCTGTTCATAATGTCTCCAGATGATGTCACTGCTAAATTTGCATATTTGATCACGTGGCATATTAACACAGATGTGCAAACTGGAATTATGAAAATAAATTAGCTTAATGGAAACGTCCAATTTTGGAAAATCTCACATTTTGCAATAAAACATTTTTGAGTTGGCATGAGGTGGTTTTTCAGCTGTATCAGAGATATTGTATTTTAAAAACTCTTTTTTCGCATCACACGAGTGTTACTACAGGAAGTGGTAGGAAGACCATTTCCTGTCGGCAAAGTTATAATGATGTATCACGTGAATAAACTTAACGTTCCGTTTTGATTGTATTTCTAATTTAACCCCAAAATTGTGTTTCTACAACATTAGCAGGAAACGTTTTGCAAACATTTGTAATGAAAACTGCTGAGATCTTCAGTCTCGTGTAAATCTGTGACTAACAAAACTCCTTCCTGTTAGAAAAGTATCTTTTAAAACTGCTACAATGGCTGGTTGGTTGAATTAGACGTATAAAAGCTCTTAAGATTTAAACACACTTACCAGCTACTTAAAGTCTAGAAATTAATTTTAAAATTTAAACAACAGATGAAAATGCCGTCTATCATCAAAAGATTTTGCTGCATTAAGCAATCTTAGAAAAGAAGAAAAGTTTCCAGCCTGAAGCTTTAAAGATAAAAAAACAGACCAACTCAATAAAACTGAAAAAGGAAATAACAGTTCTTATGTTTTAAATCACAGCACATACAGAGAAAACCTTAGAAAAGGAATTGTCAAAGTATAAAACTGACAAAAGATGATTCATAAAAGATGTTTAATTCATTTAGCTGTCTATTCATCTATAGATTAATACAAATAGTCAATATTTTACAAGAACATTTTATAATGTGTTGGACTTTGGCGATCATTGTCTATTTGAAGTTTATTTTCAGAGATTTTCCAAAGTTTTCTGGTTATTTTAAGTTATTTTACTTTCTTAGTTTCCTTATCTCACCTGGTTTCAAACTCTCCTGCAGCTGGTTGTCATTTGCTCATTACTCAGCTGTTCAGCATTTCACTAATCAAGCTCACGACTATAAATACTTCCTGGTTGGTCATTTCACAACCTCATTTTCCTGCCTTCAGTCTGGATTCGTACGATTACTGAACTTCATTATTAACTATATGCTTCCCATCTGCATTTCTGTACGGCTTCTGTACAATTATATCACAGATATTTTTTTGTTTAAACAGATTTTGTTTTACATCCCAGTGAATAAGTAATGAGTTTGACTTATTTCAGCTGCTCTCGTTTGTTTGTTTTTTTATAAGGAAATGCCTCTACTCCTATTGTTGCAAAATAATATCATCAGCATGCTCCTTTCATTTAGAAAGCCTTTAGTCTGCATGACTGGAAAAACATTCAAAAATGAGAGTGAACAGAATTACAGCCAGCGTATTGTAACTGGTAAAAAAAAGTCCTTAAGAAATTAAATTTTACAAAACGTTTTCCATTTGGATCCAAATAATCCCAGATTGTAAAGGCAACAACTAATGTGGGAAGATAAACGACGTGAATGGAGATTAACTGTAAATGTGTAGCTATGTGGTAAATGTTATTTATGTTTTAGATATGTTGAAGACGTTAAACCCTTAAATTCACATTTATATTTTTAAATTCTCCTTAACTCATTGAATGTGACAGATTCAGTATCCAGATGCTGAATAAAAAAATAAGATTTGTAAAACATTTAAATGCATCGATGCAAACTCTAAGAGCTTAGAGAAGCTTAGATTTTCATGTGGAGAAGCATTTCTGTCTTATACGAGAATGAAAGAAAACATCAGCAGTGATGTGGTTTGCAGCTGCTGGAAAACAGAGAATTACATTTAAACTAGAAAAATAAAGAACGGGACGTCTGAGAGCAGAGAGAAACATCTTGGAGGTTTACAGACCTCTGCTGAGGTCTGTTTCATTGTTTCACATCTTTATCCACAAAAACTACAGCAAACCTCCTTTTATGTCCACAAAAACCTTCTTTGTGAAGTTCCTTCCTCTGCTCTCCTCAGAATAGAGTTAATGGTTAATCTAGAATAAACAACCAAAGACGTGCGAGATAAAAATTTGACTCAAAGTCATGTCAGCACTTTGTATCTATAGATCTAAATCCCAGAAACGAATAAAATGGCAAACCTGCACCTCAGACTGCTGGTTTTAATTCAGGACTTCTCAAAGAGGTTAATAATAACCTGACAGAGGAAAGAGTTTTCTTTAGCAGCGGGAACGGCCGTCGACACTGACCTGAGACAAATGGGCTTTTTAGACTTCAGTCAGCGTCTCCGGCGTTTGTCAGCAGCAGTTTTGTTGAAAATCAGTTCACCTTTCACAGAAGCTCACAGCTCCTCGTCTGTCTCCCTCAGATCCGCCGTGTTTGTCTTGTTCTCATTCAGCGTCCCGACTCCGTTTTTATTTGTCTCCTTAAGTGCATGTGTGACACTAAATCTAATTTAATTAAACAGCCTTTGCTTTGCATTATTCCTCTATATTTCCCCCTTCAACAGGACATTTTGTGCAATTATGTTCAGATAAACATTTGTTGTTCTTATTTCTGCCTTTCTGTGGTTCATTTGCCTCGCAAAACGTTCTCAGAGTCGGGATCATCGTATTCGTAGATGTAGAGATGCTTGAGGAAGACTCGTGAGTTTCATTTCACACTCATCCTCACCCCGGTTTGTTTTTGCATGTCTACCCGTCGTCATCATCACTGTCTTTTCAAGACCTTTACCCTTTTCTGCATGTTTGGGCCCAGAAGTGATGGAGAATCTTAAGTTTGGATGAATGTTCCAGGTCAGTTTTTTTGGACTAATGTTAAAACTAATTAATGTTTTATTGCAGTAAGTAGTGTTAACCTGTTAACAGGTAGAACTATTCAACCTTAAATTTGATTTAATTCAGCATGGGGGAGATGTATTTTTTGACAAAAGACCTGGTTCTCTAGTTAGAAGAACCAGGGCTGCTGCCCAAACGTAAAATCCAAGAGGGAAACTCCTGGACGTTTAAGTTGGAGCACACGGAGACATTATTATGGCCTCTTTATTATATTTTCTTATAAGTGGTCTAAAAAGTTTGGGTCTGAGTTTCAAAGCCTAGTGATTATGTTTGTGTTAAAAGCCCCAACAGTGAGTCAGTTTAAATTCACCTGGAGAGCCTAATTTTACAGATGTTTTGGTTTTTCTAAGATTTCATGATGCTGTGCACTCCAGCCAGGTTTCCAGGACTTCTGGGAAAGAAAATGTTAAGACAGCATCACAGATTATCCATACTAAGCAAACCAGATATTCAAATAGTCAACATATTTTCAACAAATTCATCCTTTTTTCCACATCCAGCCCGACTGGAGGGTTTGTTGCCCAAATCTCTACAAACCAAAGATGACAGCTCCTGCTAAAGTGCCACTAAAGTCCATCAACCTCCACATGTTTACATAAAGCTCCTATTTAGTTTTTTTTTTTCTGCCATCCCTCAATAACTGCTCATGAAGACGATATTCCAACAGCAGGTTTTGGCAATATTTACTTTGCTTCTCAGTGTGTTGAGAAGATTAATACAATTCAATCCACTTTTATTTGTATGGCACATTTCAGCAGCAAGGCATTTTAAAGTGCTTTACATGATAAAAACAAAACAGATACACTGATAAAAAAATAGATTCTACCCTCCTATTGGATAATCACTGAATAGATGATAAACTCAACTAATATCTTCAAGATCCTGTCACTGTGGAAAAGATGTTAATCTCTATATTAAAGGTCAAATCAAGAAGAGAAAACATTAAAGGAGAATGCAGAAATTATTCAAATGCATTATAAAAAACTGGAAAGAAGGGAAAAAATAATTGACTTTGACGAAGAAATCTGGTTAAAAGGAAAAATCCTGAACGATCGCGAAGACCTGAGCGCTTGCAAACAATATGAAGGGAAGTTACGGGATTGGACCTGAACGCTTAATAAAACTCCTAAGGCTCAAATTTGCAAAGGAGCTTAAAGATTAAACTGTAGAGTGATGGAAAAAGTCACATCATCTGCTGATTCCAGATTAATGCTCTTCCAGAGAGAAGAAGTAGGCAGCCGTTCGCCCGTCATACCCAGCGCCGGTTGCAGCAGCGTCTGAGTGCAGCTGGTCAACTCCAGGTTCAGCAAACATCCATCCATGAACTACGTTTCACCAGTGTGGAGACATTACTGAACTTTACCTCAGTCTGTATGTCTGAGTTGGGCTGGAAATAGTTTTGATTGGGTGTCGGACTCGATTAGCTTCTTCAGAGACCCGATCCACGCTTTTAGTTATGTACTGTGAGATCCTGATTCTCTGTGTGTATGATTAAATACATGCAAAAGCTTTTTGAAACGAAGTGAAGGCGTTATGCAATCAAAGACAAAGACGGTCCAATGAACTTCCGAGGGTGTGTGTTTTTGTTTTGACCAAACAGTGTAGATATGGATCATCACGTGTGCATTTAATCTGACAGGATGCATGTTGATGAAACAAATCTGCAGGGATTTTATTTTAAATGGGATGTCCAGAACTGTCGCCCTCCTCCTCAGCTTTGTGTTTGCTCCTTTGACCTTCCCCATTGTGTGCTGAACCATTCAATAGGTGCTGTCAGGTAAAACCTCTGTGCTGCCAAAGAGACTCTTCTAGCAGCAGTAGATCACAAGCAGGACTGAAATACTTCCATTGAATGTTGTACAAAAGGAAAAAAGGCAACGTATTAAAATCTTGTTTGACAGAGATGTTTGCTATAATTGCACTTAGTAGCCTTACTTTAAGTAATTGAGTTTCTGTCATAAATTTGTGGTGATTCAGTGGACTGATTAAATTTGAGTTATAAAAAGCAAAACACACCTGAGAGGAGCAGGAAGCGTTGCTGATGTCAACAAAATACAATTTACTCTGTTGGAAATTTGACTCTCCTCCGACTTAGGGCTCTGTTACTAAATTTAATTTAAAAAGACAGCAGAAAAATTAACTCAATGCCTGAAAAACCCTGTGAGGAGATGCTGTTACTGAATTTAACCTTTCAAACAATTCAGACATGGAGCCTCTAAAGTGATAATACAGCGCAAGTTGACCCATGTTGCAACTGGGAGAAGAAAGTCTGACTTTAAAGAAAAACATCTGCAAGATGATTATGAATCCTTTTATGTTTTTAGATGCATCACATTCAGAGAACGTTTTGATCTAACAAAGAAATGATGCAACAGCAATACGGGGTTCACAGCTGCCAAAAATCACGCAAGAATAACTTCGCTTTTGAGGAAAACAAACGCAAGATGTAATCTAGGTTTTAATTTAGATTTTAGTAGAATTTGAATCTCAGTAGGATGAAGTTTTGCTATAATTTTGTTATTAGCTATTATCCATCAATTAATTTCTAAGCTAAAATCAGATGGCTTAACTATTTACATTCAGTAAGAGTTGCTTTCATTGTATCGTACTTGTTTGTAAACCAACCATTTCTTGGTTTTTCATCATTAACTCATAAATATTTTCAGAAAATGCTGCTTCTGCTTATGAGCTGATGTAAAAGATTTACAAAAAACAATTTTTCAGATTACTCATAAATGATGTAATCTGAGAAAATTGGATTTATTTTTTACCTTTCCTTTTATTGCCCTAATAATTTAGCCCTGCTGCAAACTGTATTTAAATGAATTATTTAGGAGAATGTCTGAGGCCTACATTTACATCGGTTATTCAGATGTAACTAAAGGGAATTTGGGAAATGTTGGGGCTGAGATAACAAAATGAAACAAAAGACTGGAGCAAATATCTATTTATTTACACAACTGTTATAATTGAAAAGGCAACATGTGATCAAAAACTGATGTTTTAAAAAAATATTTTCTCATTAAATCTATTTTACTTTTTTTTCATGCTTTGATATTAAACGCCCTCAACTTGCTTCAGTCAGCATTTTTGTTATCTGCAACTACAGTTTAATTTATAAACAATACGCCCCTTAATTGCAAACAGTTTGGAGCCAATTATGCACATATGTCATATTTCTGCCACATCTGCTGCTGTTATAAAGCTGCTCTAACAATGTGCATTTATTGGAACATAAAA
The DNA here is from genome assembly GCF_000485575.1 of Poecilia formosa. Lineage (NCBI taxonomy): Eukaryota > Metazoa > Chordata > Actinopteri > Cyprinodontiformes > Poeciliidae > Poecilia > Poecilia formosa. The sequence continues at coordinate 192,202 of NW_006800191.1, read as the reverse complement.
CCAAATGTGTATGTGTATGTATGTATGTACAGTTCCCACCAGTTGGTTTAATTAACCAGTCAGGGTTACTGAATAAAATGCAGCAATCCATGATGGTCAGAGGTTTATTTCTGTTCATGTAATGCTTATCTTTAAAATGTAAACCAGTGTTTCTTGAAGGATTGTGTAAGAGTTGTGTAAATAGTTATGAATTAGTTGTTGGTCTCTCTGTTCTTGGCTCAAACTGGATACGTGGACCATCCTGTTCGTGGAGAAACCGGTTCCAGCCGGTTCAGACAGACCCCTGCTGCTTATTGTTAACCCTTTCATGCATGAATTATGATGCTTTGTGTCAGGATTTCTTTTTATTTTCTTAAGGCATAAAAATGAGTAGGAAAAAATATTTTGTAAAAAAAACTTTTATTTTTTTTAGGTTATCAATTGTAATTTTCTCCAAATACAAAATTATTTGAAAAATACATCAGTAGTATTGTTCTTTAGGGGTTATCTGATGTGTCAATATTTCTTTTTATCTGCAAGAGACATCTACAATAGAAGGAGGGACCGGCTCGGTTGGCGTGATTTCTTGTCTGTCGGCCATATTGGATTAAAAAAAAATAATTTCTTGCATTTGCAGCTGATAGCCAGTAGTTGATAGAGTATTTTATGATGCATCATTGTCCACTTCAGTGGTCTGTGTGCATTTATTACATAAGAAGCACAAGAAAATGGCTTTTAGACACTGTAGTGACCACTATGCATGAAAGGGTTAAGTTTCTGTTTCTATAACCAACCTCCGCCCCGCTTCGAATAAAACCAGGCTGCAGCAGGGGGGCGAGTTGGAGTTGTTTTGAGGAACAGCTGTGGTTTTGTGACGCTCTAACTCTCCCCCTTTGCAAAGGTTGAAAAGATAAATCCTCTCTGTGTTCAGGTTAAAACACCCTACAGATTGTTCATCTCATCTTTGCAGGAAACTGGGAAGCAACCAGAAGAGCTGTTGAACCCGGATGAATACATGAGCTACCAACGAGCCTGCAACATGGAACAAGTCCCCGAGTCCCAGTCTGCTCCGGCCTACCCGCCTGTTACTTTCCTGCCTCAGCATCCCTACACTCAGCACCCAACCAACGAGCCCATGTACTCCAACACCAGCTTCCCCGCCCACGCCCCACGAGCCGGATTCACTTTCCCCAAGGAGCAATCCGTGTGACCATCGGCGGCGTACGCTTCTCCAATAGCGAAGAAAAAGAGACGTGCATCCGTCCCTGACCTTGCTTTTATTTATTACCTGAGCTTAGTGTAGTTGTGGGCTCTCCCCTGCCTCTGACCCCTTGTGCATTGTGTGCTGCTTGCTCCACAGAAGCTGTAGGACCTCAGTCACCTTGTGGTTTTAGCGTAGTCGCCACCGAATGCCTGCCTCCACCACTCGAGCCTTCACCCCGTATGTGTGCCCACACTTCCTGTTCCTTTTGATTGTTCCCCCACCTTTACAGTGCCTTGAAAAAGATATTCATTCCCCTTGAACTTTTTCACATTTTGCCACATTGCAACCGCAGTATTTATATATTTGATGGTGGCTGTATGGTATGGTGGACACACAACAAATGTCGCAATTTTTTATTTATTTTATTTTATTTATTTTTTTTGACATTTGACGACAAAAAGTGTCGTGTGTTGCATTCAGCTTCTTTTCCTCTAATCTTTGTAATGTTGAACATCTGAATTGTACTCATTTGTGAAATAGACTTTATTGAAAAGTTGGAAGAACAAAAAACGTTAAAAAGTTATAGTCTTGCTTGAAATTTGCCATTTTCTGCCATCTAGTGGCCGAAACAGGTACTGCATGTGCTCCAGTCAAATGAATCCGTTTTGAAAGCCAGATATACTGTGAAACATGGTGGTGGCAGCATCATGCTGACACTATTTCAACAGAAACCAGGTAACAGTTGATAGAAAGATACTAAATGATCTGGAGGAAAACCTCTACGACGTTCCAAAACATTTTATTTTGTGGTATCAGAGTGAATGGTGCTGACTTAAAATGTTTGCCACACTTTTCAGACTCTTGTTTGTGAAATTCAAAATCTTCCGCTTCACAATTACCTAATGCATTGTGTTGGTTGATCATAAAATCCGAGTACAACACGTTTAAGGTTCTGGCTGCAACGTGACAAAATCTGGAAAAGTTCAAAGTCTGAATACTTTTGCAAGGATCTGTATTTTGTTTATTTGCCAACAATTCAATCATGTACAGAAAAAGCCACTGAAGATTCCCTTTTTCTTTTTTTCTTTTCGTCCTCCCCGCAGTCGTCACTTCTCATAGGAATGTGCTTCTTTTGGTTATGGTTTTGTTTTGTTGCTTGCTTAAAAGTCATTCTATACTGTAATTGTGATTGGGTGTTTCTTTTGATGGTAAGAAAAAAAAAAGTAGAAAATCTGAGCTACGACATGGACCACCCAATCAAATACCACCAGAGGTTTCAATTTGCAGTTTTCCAACAGAATCTCTCGATACCATTCTGACCTGCTTTGCTGTTAAGATCTGCTATTTTGGGAGTATTGGAACTAGAGATGCACCGATCAGGCTTTTTCTGACTACCAAGATGGCTGCCTCTCTTAATTTTTGACTTTATTTTTGAAGAAATACAGCAAACAAGGGAAAATATGTTCCCAATTTGTTGTTAGAAAATGAAGGAATTACAATTTATCCTTTTTTTTAATACATAGTTCCCACAAGTCTGACACGGAAGTGACCTAAGCCACTGAGCCGCCATCTTGGTAGGCAAACACCACGGCTTTGACACCAACAAAAAGAAAGTATATTGAAAAATAAAAAAGATTGATGAGGAAGATATATCAACAAAATATCTTGACAGCAGAGAATGTGGCTTGCTTGTTGTTGTCATAGCAACTCCATGGCAACCGCCTGACAGTTAAGAGCACCTACCAAGATGGCTGTCAGTTACAAAGCTACCAGAAGTGACATCTCATGAGAACTAGGTATGGACCTAAATAAACCGAATCAGTTTATTTAGTGATTCTTTTTTTTTTTTTTTTTTTTTTTTTTAGTTTTGACTCATCATTAAATTAATAGGAAAAATCGGGCAAAACTGGTCAATTCTGATCTGCAGCTGATCGATCGGCGCGTCTCTAATTTGATCGGAACGTTATCCTCATAAACCAGAACAAAGATCAAAGGGCTTGAACTCAACAGCATCTGCTATTTCTCTCATGTTGGCGGTACAAACCACCAGATTGGTATTTCATCGATATCTACCAGTAGTTGCCAAAGACATTTGTTCCAGTCGGTTTTTGTTAATTTGCTTCTCTTGCCAACGTTTACAGTAGAGCTACCTTATATTTTAACGGCAAACAGACAAACTGCTGTTGATTAGCGACGCGCTGCACAATCCCAGTTTACATGATCGCTTTACCATATGCTGTATTTTCCATATCTTTTGTGAAGTTAGCTGGAGATGTTGAGGCTCGTTTCTCTGTGGGTCCTTTGCACAGTTATCAAGTAACAGGAGTTTTCGTTTTGCTTTTTTCCTCAATGCAGGAGTAATACGTGAAGACAATCACAAACCTGGCTTGTCCTCAGGAAAACCAGCAGTTACTGGTTTTTACTTTGGCTATCATTACTAAAGAATTGGCTTTTCCAAGGACAACCCACACATTTAATGTATTTAACTGTTTTTTATATAATTTGTTCTAATTTATAGCCTAAAGAGTTAAAACTAGTCTGTGGTAGAACTAAACTGTATTTTTTTAGAGAATGCTTAGGTATATAAAGTAACACTTATTTTCAGAGTCCATTTTACAGTGTGACTTTTCATTTCAGACCATAAATAAGCTAAGATGCTAAAATGTTAGAGCCAGTTTCAGGATGCACTCAAGCCCTCCAGACACACATTTGCAGAAAAACAAAAAAGTTTGCACCGTTTCGCCATGTCCGACGTTTGAGTGGGGAGGAAAAAAATCCGTGAAGAAACTTCCTGTGTTTGTGCTTGACGTGAAATAAATAAAAAACAAAAAATCCTGACGATGTTGAAAGGTACTTTAGTGTTTACTCATACTGGTGGTTTTTGGAATAGAGTTAAAACTTGTGAGACTTTCTCCTGTGCTCACCTTGTTGTCTTGCGATGGCCTGATATGTGTGCTAGCGTTTAGTTTAAGCGGTGGTGTCTGCTTGGAACCGCTGAAGGACTTTGATATTTCTGTACCTGCTGTGTGAGAAAAAAAAGAAAAAAAAACACTGAAACACATCTTTGTCTTTATGTGACACGTTTAATATTAATAAGCCCCTCCCTTTTTATTAATATTTTTAATATTGTTGTTAAAAATGACGTGTAAGTGCTTCTATTTGCTGCTCACAATGGCATTTACATATAGTCGTCCATCTGTACTCCATTTTAAATATAATAATTGCCAGATACGTTTTCACTCAACGTTTTTGTTCAGGATTTTAGAAGATTGCAAGGTTTGCATTCTGCTTTGTTTTTTATCACTTTACAAACAGCGAAAGCCACATTTGTTTTCAAAATTTGAATAAATTATAGATTTCTGAGACGTTTTATGGCCCAGGTTTGAAGGATGAAACTGTGAAACAGTTTAAAACCGTTTTTGTTTGTTTGCTTTACATTTTTCAAGTTATGTTTGATGTAAATATGAACATTGTATCTAATATGTGGGGAAAAAAATCATGCAGTTTAACATTAAACTTCACAAACTACCCATGTTTTGGCTGCCATTTTGTTTTCTCCATAGTGATGGTTGATAGAACCAAACTCAATCGTGACGTTTTGGGAGCAATAAAGTTAAAATATTATTTAAAAAAAAAAATGCTACTTGTGTTTTTGCCTCCAAAACAAGAAAAAGAAAACAAAAAAAATTCTACTTTTGGAAGAAAATCAGGTCTGTTTTCTTAAAGAAAAGAAAATAATTTTAATTTTATTCACTCAACCTGAACAATATTAACTAAACAAAGTGCAGTTTCACTCTGACAGTACAACAGGTGAGAGGACTGTTAATATTCACAGCTTTTATATTAGAAGTGTGAAGCAAAAGCAATTATTTAAACATTATGTGCTAATGACCAATTAAATTGAAAGAAAATTTGGAAAAAGTAACGTGAGAAAAATAAATTGGATATATTTAGAACCATGGAGCGTCTGTACCATCCAGCGTTCAATTCAGAAATACTTTATAAATCAAATTAAGATTCTAAATCATATTATCCAACAAACTGTATTTCCAAATAAGGTCAAAGGTCCAGAAAATCCTTTTTATTAGTTTGTCATTGGTTTGTTTTCTCTGGTTAGAGCAGCTGACCAATTATTATTATGACTTGCATAATAATAATTGCACAATTTGACATTAAGAAAATCAATTTGCTAAGTGGAAACATGTCAATTTTGAAAAAAACTCATTTTTCAATAACATTTTAGTGCCAGGATCAGGTTTATTAAACAGAACTGGTTTATTCAGTAAAACTGCAACCGTCACAACCGGATGTTGTCTCTGGCGCAAACCACGAAGAAGAAAACGACAGGAAGAAGTTGGAGGATTATGAAGCAGCACTGTTCCTAATGACATTATGTGAACAAAACCTGGTTTTTATTAGTTATTTAATGGAAACACCGCAATTTTTAAATTATGGGAATTTTAACAGAAGAAGAATATCAACAAAGTTTTTAATGGAAACGCAGCTGCAGAAATGTCGGACGTTTATCAGATATTTCCACAGGTTGGAAACATTTGAGCTGATGGTTTCACACTCTGGTGATCTCTTCTTGATGCATATGAATAAAAACTTACAGTTAGCAGATCAACATCCAGGCTGCAGAGATAACTCTTCACAATACTGATGGATTACACCATCTGTTGTCTGTAAACTCTGCTAATCCACCTTCTTGTCTTTTCCCTCTCTGCTTTAAATCTTTATCTGCTCGACGTTGCCGCCGCCATGTCTCAGTGAAATACAAATATTCTGATTTTTCCAACTTAGATTTTAGACTTTATTGTTTCGAGAGGCCCAATAACAACACAGCAAAGTCCGTTACCAAAACTCTGGCCGGGTTTTTGACTTTTTTTTTTTTTTGCCAATTGCAGTCTTCGGTTGAACTTCCTCCTTCTCTTCTACTCGCATTAATTTTTTTGGCTTTAGTCGACGTATTTTTTGAACTTGTGAAATATCAATTAGCTGTTTCCTTGTTGCCATGGTTACGCAGCACAACGAATGTCCAAAAGTAGACCAGCATCAGCAAAATATCCTCCCAACTGCACATCATCGAGAACAGAGTGAATAAATCTTCAAAAAGCGACAGTTTAGACAAAAAAAGAGTTTTTTGTTTTTTTTAAAACAAAGTAACATGCTGCCTCCTTTTGTGCCACAGTTTTAAAACTGAGAGGTTGCACCTTTTGATTCTGGTGCAAATCTTGTGTCTGACCTCAAATCTTGGCAACTTATCATCATCAACACCCACAGAGCGTCCAATTAACCAGCTGCAGCTTCCACCACAATATCTGCACCTCATTTTATTCTTGACGTACTATTTAAATTAAAAAGAGAAAAGAATATGACTTGTTTCTCTTTTGAACTGAAGCTGCATATCATGTGGGCTGAATTGCTTCTGACACATTTTAAGGGCAATAAAGGAACTGCTGAATGTGGGAGAATATCATCATACTTGTGATGCTCAAAAAGCTAATTTCCTCATTACTGAAGGACAGGTTAATTCGAGTGCTTTCTTCTGGGAGATGCCAGAATTGCTGGAGAACTCATCCAGAAAAGCCCACTTGATTGGATTGGGTGAAGTCTGCTGGAACAAATCCTGTGTCTCACTTTTGTGTAAGATGTCGCTCTGCTCCTTTTTCTTGGCTTTAATTTGTTTAGTCTAAGCTATCTGGACAACTCTGAAGCAGAGACTTCTGAAACACCAATTAAAGCAACAGAAGGCAGATTTTCAGGTAGCATTTTTACATTTTTTTGGGTCCAGGGTTGGGGATCAAACCAGGGAACGCTGCGTTGACAAGCGTAGCCTCCACCCAGCTTGTGTTACTCTGTGTTAGCTTGTTCCTTAGTTTCTTATTCCCCACTGACTTTAGACGCAGGTTTCCTGGATCAAATCCTGGAACCAAAGTAATAAATGGACTCAGCAGAGTAAAGAGGCGCACAATGTACTGCAGCCTTGTACAACAACATCATCACAGCTGCCCTCAACGGTTCTTATCGCCTCCCTGAAACATTACAGCCGGCTGCTTCCAGACAACATAAAAATGGGCAAAGCCTCATTTACGGCCGAAACCTGACCAGTGAAAGGAACGAAAACAATGAATGGCTCTCATAACCGAATAAAATCATCCGCTGGGATTAGACTTCCTGATTCAGATCTACAAAAGAAACGTTTCCAATCTGAAAGTTTGTCCAGTTTAAAAGGAAGTTATACATACGAGGTTGCAATAAATCTGAAATCAATGTTTTCATATTAATTTTTGCAACTATGATTACTGGTGTGTGGACTACATTGTTGTCTTAACAATGCATTATAGTAAATTTAATGTTAAAGATAACCTATTATGCTTCACTGAACAGGCTAGTCTATGCCTGTGGTATATTTAAAATATGTTGATTAAATTTTTTACTCAAAATTGCTATCAGATAACGGGATTTCTTTCAGAATGAGTCGTTGTAGGGCGTCTTGTTGGCCACGCCCCCCAAATCAACGTTTACACTCACACATAAAAGCTGCTGCGAATAGATGTGTAAATATACAACCGTACCTCTATGAAAAGCAGAAGTGGAGCCTCCTGCACTACCAACAAGAACGCAACAAGCCATTTCTGGATGGTAAGTCTGCAACAAAACACTCGTCTTTTCCAGCAGCCATTGTACCGCTCATTTTCCAGACACTGAGACATTAACTTATAGCCAAACAATGGCTGGGTGGCGGCTGTTGTTTTCCTTTTCAGACCCTGGGCTGCTTTTGGAAGCAGTTGAGACCCAAATGGAAGCATAAAAACGTGGAAAAAGTGAATGTTTCATAACAGAATACATTCCGCCAAGTTTAATTCATTTATTTTAAACTTCTACTTATTAATATCTAGTCTAAGTTTTGAAGAATAAACACCTACGGGTGTCAAATGATGCCCAGATTACATGACTCTGTCGCCACGTTCTCCTTCTGGACGAGGGATTGTTGCAAAGTCAGCAGCTCAAAGTGTCAGCTGTTGTTTCTAAGTAAAAACTGAACATGGATGAACATTGTTTTGCATTGAATTTGACAATAAGTAATTTACTCTGAATATGAGAACATGATGGGATTAAGTTATATTTTTGGATTTAAATTGATTTGTTTTGGAACCTTGGGAAACAATAACACTTGTGGCTCTATTCACTGGCACATCTTAGTCAAACAGTTGCTCTTTGTCTCTTTTGTTTTAAACACAGACTTGCACTAATTTGTCACAATCGTGATAAAACTGCTGCTAGTAGTTCTGCTGTTTTCAAACCTGCTCCATATGTTGTACATCTTTAGCACAATGTGCCTCTTTTAGAGCAATTTTGAAAAGCATAGGCGCTCTCCTGTCATTATTTTTTACTCAAGAGAAATTACAGTAAGTGGCCATTTTTATAGGACACCGCAGAGCCATTGTATTGTGGAATGCATGTTTAGCAGAATGCTCTACCTTTTTGTGGAACACCTGTACCTTTTCAAATGGATGAAATTGCCAAGAATCTGTGTGGTTGTTTAGCAGGAAGTACAGCCAAGCCTGGATCTGCTGCGTGGGGGAAATCAGCACACCTGCTCTACATCTGTGACCAGCTCTCCTGCCAGACTCCCGGCGTCACGGCTTTAAAGAGATATGTCACCTAGAAAGTGAAAGACAGGAGTGACAAGGCGCATAATAAATGTCTGAGGTGTTTTTTCTTTTTTTTTTTTTGTTATGTACTGGAATAACCAAGGAGAAAGCATCAATTGTGACAGATGTTTAGTAAATGCATAAACAATTCCATCTCATTACTTCCTCGCCTTCAATGAGTTAGGCAAGTCAATTTCCTTTGAGCAGCCGACCTTTTAGACAAGCATATTAAATGCATCTGTTTTGCTTTGCACCTTTTCTCCTGCGTCATGCAGCACATTCACCCTCTGCTGAAACTACAACAGTCACAGTCAATTGAGTTCATGTGGAAGCAGCGGACAGCAACAGGAAGTGGAATCAGATGGGCATCACGGCCATTTTTCCTCTCATCAGCGCTCTGCCATATTGTAGGATTGAGTTAAGCTCATTGGGATGCATTGGAACGAAGGTGGGACTGGAATGAATCTGACTGATTTGAAATGGAAATAAATCCCATGTGACAATCTGTGGCAAATGAAGAAAAGCCCTTACAGTTACTGTAACAAATAAGTCACCAGATTCCTGGAAAACTAAATCATTTTCTCCTTTCTTCAAACCAGCAGCGCCCAAACTTTATTGCAGCATGGGGTTGGAAAAAACTCATGAGAAATATTATTTTTCTATCTTGAAATGCAAAATGATTTTGTTGGGATGTTAAAAAAAACATCTATTCAGCAATAAATTAAACAACAAAGAAACAAAGTGACCATTTGTTTTTGTCTTAATAAAAGGCAGCCATACGAGAGACAATTAGACCCACTAGGGAAAACAAAGGAATTTTTAATTTAATTTTTAATTCTGGAAAAAATTCTGAGAAAAAAGTTAGCATTTTTAGAAAAAAAATCAGAAGTCTGAGAAAAAACTCAGTGTCCTGAGGGGAAAAAATGTGTGAGAAATGTCCGAATTGTGGGGGGAAAAAATGAATTCTGAGAAAAAGGCAAAATTCTGAAAAAAAAAAACAAAAAAAAAAAATCTGCATTCTGGGAGTAAAGTTAGAATTCTGAAAGAAATGTCAGAATTTTGCGAAAAAATTCAAATTATGGGAAAATATTCAGAGAAAGAATTCTGAATTCTGAAGGAAAAAAGTCGGTTCTGAGAAAATCAAAATTCTGAGACAATTTTCAGAATTCTGAGGGAAAAAAGCAGAATTCTGAGTCAGCTTTTTTTTCAGTGGCTGTAATTCTCTTCTATACCGACAGTTTCCTAACTTTTTAAGTATTTTTTCCATCTATTTGGTCTAGAAAGTCTTTCAGTCTATTTCAACCAGGAAAAAAGTAGAAATAAAAAGCCCTCTTCTGTTAGGTGGGTTAATATTAATGTGCTCCAGGCTTTGTTTTAGTAAACTGTTGCTGGATATTTATATCCTTACTTACTGTGAAGTTAAAACTAAAAGAAAACACTGATATTAAAAGAAAACTCTTTGCATATAACACCTTAATGAAGGGTTAAATTTGTTATTGAAATTCTCATGTTGAAAACTGACAAACATGCCAACTGAAGCGCCAAACTGCTGTCTGGGGCCGCACAAAATGTTTCCAAGGGTCACAAATGGCCCCTGGGCCCCACTTTGGGAAACCCTGCTTTAAACAGATATTGTTGGTTAACCAGTTGGGTCATTTTTCCTAATTCAAAACAAAAGATAAAAGCCTTTAAACCCTTTGAAAGAACCATTTGGTCAAACGTCTGCGTCCACAGAACCCTGTTTCTGCTTAGCTTTGTGTTGGTTTTGTGCGTAGAAATTTAAATAATCATTCCTACTCAATGTAACATAGAATGCAGAGCAAATAGGAAAAATACAGGAGAGAGCAGTTTTATTACTGAACCTCCTATTACAGTCATTTCATGCCTGAGCAAATTTTGTGTATTTCTTTTCAATTATTCTGTCCTAATTAGTTAATCACATCCATTTTAAAACACATTACTGCTTTTATTATGAACAAAAAACAATATATTTTGATTTGCCTTGCTAATGAGGTGATCACTGACAGACAAAATGAAACAAAAAGTCCGACAGTAATAAGAAAGTCCAGGTTTTAATTTGACTGCAGCAGATGTTGTTGTTCTGAAGGTCGACACAGAACCAAACCATCTTTGCTGATGATCATTTGTAGATTTTAATTATTGGTTTTCCAGCAGATCTCATGCAGTTGTTTGCTCTGTGAACTTCCTGATCTTACGGCTTTTATTCTTTGGTAAAATACACAGATTATTGTCCAGTATTGACTAGCAGAGAGTTTTTTGGCAAATGCAATTCAATCTGGACTCAAATCTGCAAAATGCTTTATGTCTATTTGACACATTGATTCATCCAGTCTGACTGAGCTTAGAGCTTTTTTTGAAAATAAGTAAAAAAATATATATTTATTTAGAAGTTTATAACTATCGTGAGATGGATTTGGATAAAATAATGCTGATGGATAAAAATCCTTATATTTCAGATTTTTGTTTGTAAAAATTATTACTTAATCTGTCTCATTACATAAAAACTCCAAAAATATTGCTAAAAAAACCCACATTTAAAATGGCTTTATAAAAGCATGGAAACATCAATAACCTATTAGAATATGTACACTAATGAAAGTATATTTTTAATCAAAAATATACTTTTTCCCTCCCTCCTTTCCAAACAGTGAATGTTTGAAATGTTTGAAATTAAACTGAGTTAAATAAAAAAAGTTCCATACTGAAGCTTTTCTATTTTATTTCTGAATTATTATTATTATTATTATAAATTATGAACAAGTTCCATACATAACATTTATCAGATATTTGTTTTTGGAAAAAACTTTTCAAGATAAACAACCAAGTAGTGATTTATTTTCTGGACTCCTGATGTTATTTGCTCCGATAGTAGCATTAATTATATTTTATTAAACTCTTTCTTGTTTTATCTCTAACTATTCTTATGACTGCCAGTCAGGGTCGCAGCTGCAGACAGGAGAGTGGCAGCAAATGCCTCTCCCATAAATTTGGGATCATATACCCATCTCCTCTGGGATTTCCTCTGACAGCAGCGGAAAGAAAAATTGCTTTAACAGAAGAGCCAGAGAAACTAATTTATACGACATCAAAAGCATGAAAAAGTACTTCTGTGGTGAGATGATAAGCTTTCAAGGCCTGTGCCAGAACCCCGGGACCGAGCCGGGGTCTGCGGCATGCGGACTCCGTCTCCGACCACCTGTGTCCATCATTGTCCAAGAGACAAGCCGCGGGGATGCTTTAACAGGACTGCCAGAGCAGCGGATAAATGGAGAGCAGCAGATAAACAAAACGCAGCCGGAGATAAAGGGATGGCCAGGCTGATGCCTGCTATCCAGTAAAACTCATTTTCATACATTACTCTTCAAAAGCTTTAAGCCAGGTGTGTGTGTGTGTGTGTGTGTGTGTGTGTGTGTGTGTGTGTGTGTGTGTGTGTGTGTGTGTGTGTGTTGGAGTGATTTTTTAAAATTCTTCACACATACAGTGGGTTTTCTGCCTTATCGGAGTCAGGCTGACCTTTAACCTTCATTGTGTATTCTTAGCCGTTTGCTCTGTCAGAGTTCAAGGATTTCTCCGTCTTTATACTTCATGTAGCATCTCCATTCAGCTGCTTCATCAAACTGAAGTGATGAACTGAAACACAGCTAAACCTGCCGTATGCTGGACCACATGTGTCAAACTCGAGGTCCGTGGGCCAAATCCGGCCCGCCGTATTTTTTTACGTGGCCCTCTAGGTTCTAGACTAAACACAAAGTGTGCTTGAATTTTATGTTATCAATCAAATCAGTCCAGCTTTAATCTGTTTACTGCCAAATTATATCAATCAGTCCCTCCAGTTTCTTCAGAATTACCGGGGAAATTCATGAAAAATCAACACATTTTTTATACGAATACATAATTGGAGTTAATTGCAGATTTTTCTCTAAAATGGTCAAAAACTTTCTTACTGGTACTAACAGCTCAGCCTTGATTGATGTCAGAGGATCTACACAGCTGGTAAAAAAAAAAAAAAAGGTGCCTTTGCCGTTATAAATAAGTGCAAATATCGCAAATATTCCCAAATTAGCACCACAAACATTTTGATTTTTATTGCAAATCACGAAAAGAATCACAAAATCCTGGAGGAACTGAAAAGATGTTCAATAAAATTATTTAATTTGAATAATTCGTTGATGTTTTATCAATACATTCTGGCACAACCGGCCCCTTAAGAGCACTCATGATCTCGATTTGGCCCAAAACGACACCCCAGACCTAGACGGTGATTTCAGAAGCTGCATTCAGCTCAAACTGTCCGACTACAGTTATTCAGTTATTGCTGAATCACAGTGAAGGAACTTATGAGAGATTTTGGACCAGAAATGTATACTTTTTTTACTGTGGCATTTTACACAATGTAGAAAATGACTGGCAGGCTTTTATATAGCAGAACATCGCACTGTCAGCAGGGAGTCCATATGAAGAAACAAATGTCAAAACATGGCGACATTTGATGGCTCCTTCTTCTTCCACTCTTCAATTCTGTCCGTTTTACCGTATCAGCTGCTGACATTCAGTCTGCAGAGAGCGAAAAAATTAAACGCCACGCAGATCAAATAAAAATGTCTGTTTAAATCTGTCTGTTCTTGTGCGGCTCGTCTCTTTTTTTTTTCTTTTCCTGGTCATTCTGACGCCCAGTCTGAGCTTCCCTGTGTGCGCGCTGCAGGAGAGCTGGCTCCAGCTGACACTTTCACAAAATGCTTTCTTCCCAGTTAAACTCTGATGACTCATTTGAAGGTAATATGAGGGGGAAAATGCTCAGGATTTGGCAGAAAATATTAAGATCAGGTTTCCATTAAAACGCTGTGAAAAATAGACTCATTACGCCTACTAGATCTCTCATTACATTTATTCAAACTAACGAGACAGCTAGCTATAATGTAACCCTTGATCAAGATATCTGACACACTTAGTTCATTATGTTTTTATTCATGCAGACTCGGCAAGAAAAAAACAACAAAAGAACAAAGCATAATTTTACTTTGAAAACCACACTGCTTAAGATCTAGATGCAAACGTCTGAGAAAATGTATGTTTAAATAAGGTTATTCCTGAAAGGTGCCGTCGCAGCAGAACTTAATTTCAATTAATGTATCCATCACAATGACAAAGTGCTCATAAAATAAAAGACTGAGTCATTAGAAATAATAATGTACCACTGTTAAAGTGCAGGTAATTAGTATAGCAGAGATTCTGTCACAGAAGTTCTTGAAAAGCCTTATTTAAAGGTGACCTATTATGTTTCCATGAACAGGTTAGGATAGGTGTGAAGACTATGCTAAATCATTCTTGGATAATCAGATTTTAGTCTGATTTTAGCTCCTTTCAAAATGAGCTGATTTAGAGCCTCTGTCACTTTAAATCCAAGTAAGCTGCTGCTGGCCACGCCCCCTGAAACTCAAAGTCTGCACTCGCATGTGAAAAAGGCTGCAAAACATATGAGTGATTATACAACCATCGATCTTTGAAAAGCAGAGGACTGCAGCAAGTGTTTTCTGGATTGTAAGTAAACAACAAAACACTCGTCTTTTCCAGCAGCCATTGTACAGAGGCAAAGCCAGCAGAAAAAACCGTGCTGGAGCTCAGCTTGTGTTGCTAGGTAACGAGGTGGGCTTCGTTCGGGTTGCCGATTTGTAACTTTACTTTCCGCAGGTTTTTGAAACGAGTCATTTTCAAGACACAATAAAAGTTCAACTTATTGCCCAGATATTCTCAACATGCTGTTTTTATTTTAATTATGTAAAGCACTTTGAAATGCCTTGCTGCTGAAATGTGCTATACAAATAAAATTTGATTGATTGATTGATTGATTGATATGTTTTTAGAAGCAGTAGAAACCCAAATGGAAGTACAAAAACATGCAAAATGTGAAATTTTATGTACTGTCCTACCTCATTTAATTGTCATACGAATTTAGACGTATGCGTAAAAACCACCAGCTTTCAACAATGAGGAAATTGTGGAAACAAAAACAATGCTGCTTAACTCTGAAATTTGCTTTACATGTAAGAGTTAAACAAGAATACTTACAGCGCAGTGAACGCCCACCTAGTAATGGTTCAAAATATTCAGATTTACCTATTTGCCAATGTTACTGGCAAATAGCATTGGCTGCCTGTGTTTGCAAGGCAGCCAATCGTTAAATTTTATTGTTTAAGGTTTGGTAAGCTGGTTTCACCGCTGTATGCTCTGTACAATGGCTCCTGGAAAGACAAGGTCTTTTTTTTTTTACTTATGTTGTTGACATTCACGTTGGTTGCGCAGGAGGCTGCACTTCTGCTTTTCAAAGATGTACGGTTGTGTAATTACGCATGCAGCCATTTTTAAGTACAAGTGTAAACATTGAGCATTGGGGGTGTGGCCAGCAGGAGCTTATTTGGATTTAAAGTGACAGAGACCCTAAAACAGCTCATGCTGAGACACGCTTAACGTAGGCAGAACTGAGCAGACTGAAATCAGATTTTCTAAGAATGACTTTGTGAAAAAAAATTTAATAAACATGCTTTATATTGCCTATAGATCTATCTTAATATATTCAAGGAAGCATAATAGGCCACCTTTAAAAATGTTTTTTCTTTAAAAAGAAAACAAAAAAAAGGAAAAACCCTGGCTAAATTAGGCCAATTCTGTATCAGCATATCATGTAACCATAACCAATCTTCCAATAAGTAAAAAAAAGAAGTATAACTATTTATTCCTTTTAAAATTGACTTGATTTCATTAACCAAAAGTTATTAGAGATTTATATTAGAAGATGTGGTGTGATGGACAACAGGACATTTTGCAGAACTGGTAGGAAAGTAATGTGATGTGATAAATCTTTTATCCCTCTGTGGCCTGCAGTTTGAGGCCGATCCATTGTGAAATTCAGAAGACACAAAATGAAGGCCATGATCGAGGCCTGTTGCTGTCGTTTACAGAAGAGAGAGTTTTTAAAGTGTTGTTCCAGATATTTTATTCAGCGTAAAAGTCTGTCAGGACACCGGCTGTGTCCGTTTCTGATCACAGATGGCACCATTCCACTTAAAAACACAATTAGGTCAGGACCGTCTGATTTGAACACGTTAAGACTTTCCTGAGACAAGATTTGTTTCTTAAATTTTACTTTGATTTATTGAATGTAATCTAAATCCATCATTGTAAAAAATATAGATTATAAATTGATCTTGCTGTTCATAAAGTCCTCTGATGTAACAAATATCTGTTACAGAGAAAAGTTGATTTGACACTATTGAAAGTAGTACAAAGTGTTAAAATAAGGCAATTTACTGTGTTTCAAATTTTCTTTTTAAGTTCAGACGCCTTATAACTCTGAAAATATTTTCCAACCATGTTTAGTTTCAGTAAATGTAAGATTCACATGTACAACTTCAAAATCTTCAAATAAACTTTATGTTCCTTAAGATTAATTGTAAACAGACAACTAAATGGGTTCAAAGCACCAATAAATTGTTTTTAATGCTCCTTCCTTGTGAACTGTAAAATAATCAATATGATAAGCTAAAATGACACATTTATGAGAAAAGGACCTTATATACACAAGTTAATCTAAAAATTTATATAAGTATTACACTAAAAAGTACGAATTATTAAAAAAAATAAATAAATAAAATACAGGTGTCAGGAACAATATACTGGAGCCTGAAACTATTAAAACTTTTATAGGCCAGCAGCTACAATTTTAAAATCAATCTATGAACCTGACTTTCACAAACAGGGAACAATGTAGTTCATTTTTCTAGTGTTGATCAAAACTCTGTCATCTTTTGCTCCATTGAGTTTAATTAAGTATTGATCCCTAACACAATACAGCAAAGACAGAAATCTTGGCTTTGGTTCCCAAAATTTTATGTAAGAAGAAAATCTATATTTATATTTTGCACACTCTGTTTCAGTGAGTCCATCCAAAATTCAAAAGTGATTTTTAAACAGAGTTAAAAAAAATCTCATGAGATGTATAACAGAGTATGATCTTCACAGCACTGATGTGACCGTCAAAGAGCCCTAAATATGAACCCTGAGGAACCCCGCAGTGAAGATGTTTGCAGTAGATCCATAACTTAAGGCAGCCACACAAAACATGAAAATCAGAAGGATGTTAAAGATTTGAAGAAAAGCAGTGGACATTCAGAGACACATAAAAACAGTTACAAAGTCGGCCTTTTAGAACATTTCCAGGATTAGCGGACTAATGTCTCAGCATTAGAGAAACTCGTCCATGAGTTTATCTTTAGACGCATCAATTTCTGCAACAGTGTCTTTATAGATCTGCATAAGCTGCAGCTGATCCAGAACGCTGCTGCAGGTGTTCTGACTAAAACCAGGAAGTTAGAGCACATCACACCAGTTCTGGCTCCCTGTAGCCCAGAGAATAAACTTTAAAATACTGTTAGTTTATAAATCACTGAACGGTTTAGCACCACAACACGTTAAAGATCTGCTGGTGTTTTATCAATTTCCCAGAGCTCTCGGGTCAAACATGGAGAATCAGCATTCAGCTGCTACACACCACAAATCTGGAACAAACTTAAAGAAAACTGTAAAACAGCCAAAACACTGAGAATTAGAGTTGCTTTTGAAACATCATAACATCATGATTGATTGATTGATTGATTGATTGATTGATTGATTGATTGATTGATTGATTGATTGATTGATGACATAAAAAGCTGATATTGGGTCCAGAGAATGAAGAACTGCACAATTTACAGCAGCCACTTTGGACCAGAATGATATTTTGGATTCTGAGTGACCATTATATAATTCTGATTGAAATGAATGAAGATTTATCTACTAACCTAAAGCAGTAGTTGGCTAATTAGCCAGAATATTCTCAATAATTGTGGAAAAAATGTAATTTTGAGATTTTTCTTGAATAGGGTGGATGAGATGATTATTCAAATAAACTGGGATTTGAATTGTTACTTCAAGGCATTAACTGTAGCATTAAAGCAGGTAAAACGTCTGAACATCAACTTTTATTGTTGTTGGATAGTTTAGGCAGAGAAATAGCAATAAAATGATCCAGAATACCCGACCAGGCAGGAGCTGAGATGCCCAAAAAGATATGTGTCAGAGAAATATTATTTCTAATCTCAATGACTTTTCAAATTACAAAAATTACATCTGCACAGTTTGTCAAATGAGAAAGGAGCAGCAGGTGGAGATGGAGTAAGAGTGTCACTGATGGTGTTAAATAATACAGATTACCTCTGCAATCAGAAGCCAGGCTGAAGGAGTAGAAAGTCCTTGCTCCTTTAACAGGACGGTAAAATAAACTAAAAGATCGCTCAGATGATGTAAAAATCACTTTTACAACAGACATTCAGCTTTAAAAACACGAGTATCTGAAGAGAAACTGAAAACAAAAGTATCGATTGAGCCGATACTCATTTATATCCATACACGCATCCAGTGGCGGTTCCTGATATGGGCGACATGGGCAATCGGCCAGGGCGGCATTTTGTGGGGGGCGTCATAAAAAGTAGTCAAACTGTGAGGATGTTTGACAAAAAGTCATAATGTGATTTATAAGCAGATTTTTAAGAGTCTGTTTCACTCTACCACTCTGGCAGTGTAGCGCATGCTCGTAGGTTAATTTGCCCTTCTCAGTGTCTGACAGGTTGCTCAGGTTTGCCCTGTGTATTGTCTTGAAGGCATGCCGCCAGGTTACACTGTGGAGCAGACTGGTTTCCCCTACACTTGCAGAAGTTTGTGAAGCTACGTTATGTATGATAATTCCAAATAAATAAGTGTAAAGGAGAAGTATTTTACAAAGCTTGTTCGTTTGTCTAGAGTTGATTATTTAAATTAAGGTTTGCAGATTATGTTGTTTATTCCCAAAGTGAAAGTAAACCCAAGATTTAAGTGTTGAAGTCCTTAAACGTTACAATCTAGTAAATTAAAAATATTGAGCACAGTCTGAGACTACTGTAATTTACACTATGTTAGCATTGTAGTCTAATTTCCTATATATTCAATGTTTGGTTGCTATTAAATCTCTATTGGAAAGAATGTGGTATAAGATACTTCAGATTTGGATGTTATGAACAGGTTTATTTAATGACACTGGAGTGTTTGGACATGTTTCAGTTATTAGAGACTGACGTTGAGCCTGAAAGGTGGTTCGCCCAGGGCGCCAAACAGCTAGGACCGCCTCTGCATGCATCCCTAATTTTTACCCTTAATTTAGTGACTTTGATAATAATGATTATGTAATGAAGCATCTTTTTCATGCTGATGTTCAAACAAAAAATGTTTCCAAAGCAAAACACCAGCAATGTCACAGAGCGGTTGATGTGACAGTAACAAAGAAACTTTCATGGTTTTTAAATTTTATTTACGGAAAACTAAGGAAGTTAACTCTGTGAATCTTGACTCGCTGTGTGATCATTTCTCATATTTTCCTGAATAAAGGTTTTACTCTTCACACTTTTCTGTTGTAAAATCCATGACAACCCAATTAAGTCCTGTCAGGTGGCTCACATCCTTTTCCAGCGTCTTCTCCCTTATTATCTCTGACTTGTGCCTCCAATAGTCACCTCCTGGCTATAAACAAAACTGTCTTAGATCTTTTCAGCAAAGTAAAATAATATAAATAATTAAATCTGGGATACATATGGAGTGTCAAAATTAAGATAATCATCTTTTTCTTTTTTGCTTCTCTGTCTCTGTTTAGTAGCTGGATTTCACATCCAGAAAGCCAATTTTAAAAGTTTCTGTCTTCCCGCAGATAAACTGCCAGCTCTCAACAGATTTGATTAAAATAATATTTAATGCCACTATTGAATATGAATTATGTAGAAACCCTGTTTTCACGCACACAGACACACACAGGTGCTTAGATTCAGGGGTTTTCAGATAAACTCCATGTTGGACTGTGGTTTTAACTTGTGTATCTTTCAGTGATGTTGTAGTTTGATTTATTTTATATTGTTATGCACATGTTGTTTGCTGCCATGGTTTCTTTGTTCTGTTTCTTTTTTCTCTCTTTCTGCAGAACTAAAAGCAGATTTCTGGGTTGTTTCCGTTTTCTTTCTCTCTACTCTTACCTCCTTGTTTCTGTTTAAACATTTCTCCACCTTTCTCCATTTCTTTTCTGTCTTTGTGTTCATTACATTTGAATGGACGCAAATAGTTTTGTCTCATTTCTAAATGCAGCTGTGTCCACTTTGGTGGCATGTAAGCGGTCAGACGTGTCACTCTTTGTCTTGAAATTAAGTGGCTGGAGAAAATTATCAAATGTCAAAGAGTGAGGAAGAAAGCTTGAGGCCATGTTACTTTAAAAAACTAATCAAATCAATATTTTAAACCACATTTTCACACATAGTGACTCAAAACTGTCAAGTCCACACACTGAGTCCAAGTTGCAGCTGTGATGAACACAAAGGGGGAAATGTGGGACTTTAGTTTCCTGTCTGAGGTTAATTTGACACGAGTGCTGATAAAAACCGGAGATAAAGCACTGATCTCTGTATTGGAGAATTACCTGCTCTGCCTACCAAGTCACAGGTTTGTCTAAATGTCACTGGAATGGCAAGTATTCAGGAGAAAACTACAATTCTGAGCAAATCCAAAAGCTTGTCGAAACGGGACTGAAATAGCAACAAAACAAAAACAGAATGCAGGAAAAATAAATGCACAATATGTCACTGGTTGTGTTTCCATTACAAATTTGTGCAAAACTTTGTCGATATTCCGCTAATGTTGAACAAACACAATTTTAATGCAATTAAAATCACACACATTAAGTTTGTTCATTAAAAAACATGTTGCATCATTATTCTCCTACCACTTCCTGTCACCATCTTCTTCATCTTTTCCCCCAGTAGTAACATCCAGTTATTGTTTGCATGCTTAATTGTGATATGAAAAAAGAGCTTCCATCGCAGTTTTCCGAAAAAATTTTATTTTAACAACTTTATCTACTTTATTATAAAACCAAAATTATTTCTTTGTAGTTCTTTTCTAAGCAGGCAAAATTTCTTGTCGCAATTTACAACAGCAGCAGCAAATGTTTGTATGTTACATTTAATTTTACTTTTAAGATATTTTTAATTCAAGTATGATTCAAAATTTTAAACCTGATATAATGATGAAAAATCCTACTTAAATTAAGGGATTTATTATACCATTGTCAATCTAAATTTAATATTTAACCATTAAAATCCCTGTTTTAATCCCTAGCCTCCTGAAATATACCCTTCTGAAGTCCGTCATGGCGCCCCGAATGATTAAGTGATGCAGTTGCAAAGGGTTAATAGTTTGAGTCATGCAGAACTGATTTGACCGTTTCCATAGCAACGATCAGAAGCAAGACATTCCCTGAGAACTACAGACTCATTGCAGCTATGACTTCATCTATGACATAGATCAAAGAACATCTGAGGTTATGAATTCTTGGATCTCAAAACAGGAGGTTATATCCAAGCCTCTCTTTGAATGTTAAGCTCTGTGTTTTTTAAGGATTTTACCTATGGAACAGGTCGTAGCTACCGTGTTTTTCCCCCTGACTTTTAGTGCTGGGTATTTGATCACCACAGGGGTAAGGAAGATTTTTAATAAGATCCTTCCTGATGTAACTTTTGATATTAGTAGTTACAAGGATGAGTCCACTGAGTATGACGAATTCGACGCCTATCTTTTCAACCCTTCCCAGACCGTGAAACAAACTTCCCCGAAAGGCCAAACGTCACAGCAAACTTCCCCGGCTGGGAAAGTTTGCTGTGGCCCATCAAGCCATTGCGGGAGTTCCACGTCAAATGGGTCTGAAAACTCACAGCAAACTTCCCCGGATGGAAAAGTTTGCTGTGGCCCATCAGGCCATTGCGGGAGTTTAAACTCAAGTGGATCTGAGAACTCACAGCAAACTTCCCCGGCTGGGAAAGTTTGCTGTGGTCCATCAGGCCACTGTGGGAGTTTCACGTCAAAGGGGTCTGAAAA
>NW_006800191.1:161505-161841 GCF_000485575.1 Poecilia formosa | reverse complement strand
TCATTTTATTCACTAGTTTGTCACCACTTTCAGTTCTTTGTCAACTCCGTCGTACTGTCAACTCCATCAGATGAACTTTTGTGTTGTTTTTTGTTTTAAATAATATTTATTTTATTTCTTGAGAAGCATTTGTCATTAAAATGAGTAAAAATATCACTAATAGGGTCATTAAAAACCATGAATCCACCTTAATTTAGACAAAAACTTGTTTTTAATAACTTTTTCCAAGAAGAAAACTAAACAAAACAGGCATTGTGCAAATTGTATTGTACGGCTATTGATAATACTATATTTAACAGACTGATAACATATGAAGGCTCTGAAGAGGCTAAATAA